>NW_013671096.1:59424-65403 GCF_000517525.1 Limulus polyphemus
GATCACAATTAACATGTCTATGCTGTAAACACTTTTGGTATCGCTGTTACAGCTAAAGAAACGTTATGTAAAATATACATTGATCTATTGATCTTTTTACTGTTTAATTTTTCATGCAGGTTACATTGCCACTCCTTTTATTCACTGTGTAAATTAGCGTGTAAATAAATATATATATTAAATCTCGTAGCATATTACACGTACTGCAGTAATGTATAGAGTTCAACCCACCAAAGCTGGACAATTTTCACACTTTACCTACCCTCAACCCTACTATTTCTACTTATTTAAATGACTTTTTCTGTTCTTCTAGCTAGTAGTTATAATAAAGGTTTGAACGCCAACTATTTATATTTATCATATTCTTACTACAGGCTTTTATACACTAGGTTTCATTTACATTTATCTTACGTCCACTAACTTATTTGAGCCATTATTAATAATATATATCTAATTTCCACTATTTTTGTAAATATTGCACTCCTTATACTTTACAATGAACAAAAACTTACCAATTAACTTCAAAATCGAAGAACACCATCCTATTTCTTCTCTTCTTTTCTCTTTATCATCCAACTCGAATGTCTGAGCTGGAAAAAAAAAAGAGTAATAATTCAGTATTAATATTTCAAGTCATTTATTTTGTTATTATTACACCTAGATAAATTTAGCTGGTTACGTTTTAATCCCGTTTAATGCAGTCATTCATCAAATCGCTCACCTAATAAAAGGATTCTTTCTTGATAAATAATTTAACCCTTCCATCGTTTCGCCTTCTTCACTCGTCATCAGCAACCCATGTTCTCGAGCACCGGCGTGCAAAGAATAAGATTTTATTTTCTTTCGATCGGTCTTTCCTTTCGACAAAAACAGAAAAACAAAGACATGGGAGGATTTACTGAATAGATCCCATTACCATCTAATCGCTTCCAAGTGCTTCCTCTGGACGTAAATCAAGAATCTTCATATCTGCCCAAATGTTGTCATTGAATCTTTACTCAGTGTGGTTCTGGAAGATCAGTCCTAGATTTGAAATCCCCAATAATTCTATAAGTTGACACATTTACCCGCTTGGGGAGAAAACGGTGAATTGAGCTTTTATACACGAATAACGTTGATAAGCGACATAAATCTATTATATGAGCTTCCTTGTCTGTTGCAGAACTTCTAATCGATGACTACAGCCGAATTTTCACATGAGAATTCGATTCTCTTGGTTACTTTAAACACTTGGACACTTTAAATGGTATGGAGATCAATTCTCTTGTTGATCTGTGTGTGTGCATATGATTTTACTTGAATGCAGACATGTAGGTTTGATATATGAGATGTAGGAAGAAAAGTAGGTTGACAACTCCAGAATAAAGACGTAACCCAATAAAAAAGGGAATGAAGACGTTAAACCAGATGTACATGATGGTCTAACTTTTGATTACCACTGAATTATAGTTATGTAAATGGCCGTTAGAGTACGACACTCAGTAAATTTATTTGTTTTGTATAAAGCTACATAACGAGACGTGTTCTATTTACTGCGGGTATCGAAGTCGGATTTTTAGCGTTATAAGCCAACAGACTTACTCCTGAGGTACTAGGGTTGGGTTGGGGGATCATATATACTGAAGCATATAGTTTAGCAAAAACAAACCCCGGTGCTATTTTTCGGTGTTTACAAAGTTTAAGCATTTTTGTGACAGTTAACATTTGTTTTTTGTGTATGTGTTAGTGTTTCTTTTTTTTTAGCAAAGCTACACAATGGGCAATCTAACCTCTGTTCATCTCGGGAATCGAACCCTGAATTTCAGTGCTGTAAGTCCATAAACGTAACTGTTTACCCACCTGGAGATATTTGTGTTTTCGTTTATTATTTTTATTTTCTGTTAACTTGACAAGCCGTTTATTAGTCACTAAAATTCATAAAACGACAAAAAAAAACTCGTTAAATTAATATAATACAGGGTTCTTTTGCACCAAAATAAGGTTTTTCGTTAACGTTTTTAAAGCGAGGCGTGTTCGAAAGACCACAAATTTGGCGGTTAATTGAATTAATCGAATTATTTATTTGCTTCTATCTATAAATAGCAATCCAACTGTAGTTGAAGATGCTCTTCATTCTGGTATACTATATTTTCTACAGAAACTGTAGGAGCAGAATGTATCAGTGAAGCTACATTGTGACATTAGAACAAAGTCTTCAGAGCAAACAAAAGAAATAAGCTGCCAATATCAGGTAATAGATCAGAAAGGAAATATTTTTTTTAACAGCTGTTGACAGTTCTTGTTACGTCGATCCGAAAAAGATACTAGAAGTAACTCATCTGTGACAATGGATTTGTGCAAGGTTTAAAAACCCTTTCTGTACCTGGTGGTGGCGTTCTAACCTGCACTCACCAGCCAAAGCTATCCATATGTTGGAAAAGATAATACAAAATGAAGTTGCTACTTGTAATCCAAACTTTTCGCTAGTTCCAAGTAGATGTCAATATACTCCCCAAAAACCAGTTTTATAATGTAAAAAGCTCCACTCAATGCTCTTCAGAGTCAGCTGACCAGATATAGCCAAGCAGTAGTTTATAGTATAATGATAAAAAAACATAGGTTATGGGAAGTTTGATTAACGTAGTAAATCCTTCAGTAAAAGTGAAATTTACAGTGTTGGGATTATTCTCCAGTTGATGAATACAGTAAATCTTTCAGTAAAAGTGAAATTTACTGTGCTGGGACCATTCTCCAGTTGATGAACACAGTAAATCTCTCAGTAAAAGTGAAATTTACTGTGCTGGGACCATTCTCCAGTTGATGAACACAGTAAATCTATCAGTAAAAGTAAAATGTGACTGTGTTGGATTTTCTCCAGTTGATGAACACAGTAAATCTATCAGTAAAAGTGAAATGTGACTGTGTTGGTACCATTCTCCAGTTGATGAACACAGTAAATCTATCAGTAAAAGTGAAATGTGACTGTGTTGGATTTTCTCCAGTTGATGAACACAGTAAATCTTTCAGTAAAAGGGAAATGTGACTGTGTTGGGACCATTCTCCAGTTGATGAACACAGTAAATCTTTCAGTAAAAGTGAAATGTGAGTGTGTTGAGATTATTCTCGTTTTGAAAATTATAAGAAGCAGCAACCCAAATGAAGTTCATGAAATTTTCCAACCCGGCAAACGATCTTACACGACATTAATATCATCTTACATAGACTCTGTGTAATTTACTAGATCAACAACAAACTGCTGATGGTCGATAGAGACAATTCAAATAAATCCCTAATATTTGACCAAGTATTTGTTTTGATGTTACTTGACGACTACGAAACTATTTCTACTGTATCGGACAATTCAACAATGACTCAATCCGTTGTCCTATACACGTTAAGATATTATACGAACGTGTTTAACCAAAACCAATGTATAATGAGTCATAATTCATTTTATCTGTAAATGTCTTAACTTACAAAAACTAAATAATTAACAATTAAAAAATGCAAAATCCCAACGATTCTAGAAACTTTGAAAAAAACACGGTTTTTCTGTGTTACAAGTATGTACTTTCCTGATTCCTTTATAATTAAGTTTCTTAAGGCGAAAATAACGTTTTATTTAGCATATATGTGTATATATGCCTTTCTGCTTTAATTATACATGTTTTACATTCTTAGAATATAAATTTTCCCAAGAAACCACAGAGATATAAAAATACGTATTAATTAAACTCGAGAGAGGTGTTAGTATTTTAAAACTGAATACTGTTTTAAGCCCATAGAACCTTATACAGTTCAGGTACAGCTACGCCTAATGTTGAGCTACTGTCCAGAGGAAAAGCAGCCAATCAGCACCACTGGCCGCTACAAGAGATTACTCCAGATTATCGCTGTTATAATTTACCCACAGCTCATCCCCCCCCCCCGGTGCCACAACGATATTTCTATACAACGCTAGAATCCGAGTTTCGATACCCGTGGTGGGAAGAGCACAGATGGCCCATTGTGTGGCTTTGTGCTTAATTACAAACAAACCCACGATATTTCTCTGGACTTACAACGATAGAATCCGAGTTTCGATACCCGTGGTGGGAAAAGCACAGATGGCCCATTGTGTGGCTTTGTGCTTAATTACAAACAAACCCACAGCTCAAAGTGCGGAGCGTGTTCTGCAGTATCGCGAAGCGAGCCTTGGACCTTCAGATCCGCAGTCAGGCACGCTAACCACTGGACTACATTTAACTCTTAAAAACATAACGATATTTTACACGGCTTATTTGCAATATTTGTGTAAAGAGCTTCAATCACCATTAGAAACGTTCAAAAAATATCGTTTTTTTTTCCTTTCAACTGTTTAATACAGAAATTGTCTGTGAAATCAAAATCACTTATATATTTGCTACATTTTGCAAACCCAATGCATTACAAAAAATTAAACGAAACCTCAACTTAACTAACGTATATGTAGAACAATACACCAATGGACGCACCTACCTCACCGATGTATATGTAGAACAATACACCAATGGACGCACCTACCCCACCGATGTATATGTAGAACAATACACCAATGGACGCACCTACCCCACCGATGTATGTGTAGAACAATACACCAATGGACGCACCTACCTAACTGATGTATATGTAGAACAATACACCAATGGACGCACCTACCTCACCGACGTATATGTAGAACAATAAAACATTAGTTATACAACCTGGTGACCCTACGAACCACCCTCTGTTAGAAGAAGTTTGAGGGTTGCATAACTTAGACTATTATGTATACTATCGAAAAACCAATAGTGACCAGTCAACAGTCGGTATCATAAAAGGCATGTGTTGTATCTGTTATTGAAGATCTATTTGTACTTACAAATACCGTACAAGAGCAACGTATTTTTCTACGTATTTATCTTTCTTCCACATTGGGCTTAACATTTGTACATCAATGGATGGGTTAATTAGTGTACTTTGTAGGAGTAAAGTATTGTTTCCAGTTTCACCACTGAAAACAAAAAAGATGAACCAGAAGAAAGTCAAAATCAGGAGTTTGGTTTTTGAAAAGTAACTTTATTTAATCATTAATGTAGAAACGGCAACTTAAGTTGTTATTAGCGAAATATAACTATTTTCCAGATTTGCGTTATTTAGTGTTAAGATATACATAATCAAGAACGTTTTTATAAACAAATATATAAGAACTTATAAAAAGGAGAAGAACATCGGGACATCCTGTAAATGAGGTGATGAGACTTGTGTTTGGAACTTTCATAGAAGGCGACTGTGTTCAGATAGTTAGAGGCACATTTGATTATCAAAAATCGATAGAAGCTGGGGAGAGGGTGTTGGAGGGTAAGGAGCTTAACTACAGTCACCAGGGATATGAGTGTACTCTCGAGATCAGGTCTTCCATAGCATATTGAAGATTTTTCTTTCAATGCCCAATAATAAATATGATGTCAATAGTTGTTTTTTTACCGAAATAATGACATCTTTTTAACAGAAGTGAGCAAACAAAATTAAAATACGGCGCCCTCAAGAGATTATCCGCAAAGCTATGCTGCTGCACTTACCTAACCAGATATATATATAGAGAACACTTATTTAACCGATATATATATAGAACACTTACTTAACCGATATATATATAGAACACTTGCTTAACCGATATAGATATAGAACAACTACTTAACCGATATATATATATATAGAACACTTGCTTAACCGATATATATAGATATACAACACCTACTTAACCGATATATATATATATATATATATAGAGCACCTACTTAACCGATATAGATATAAAACATCTACTTAACCGATATATAGATATAGAACATCTACTTAACCGATATACATATAGAACACCTACGTAACCGATATATATATACATAGAACACCTACTTAACCGATATATAGATATAGAACATCTACTTAACCGATATACATATAGAACACCTACGTAACCGATATATATATACATAGAAC
>NW_013671097.1:0-10373 GCF_000517525.1 Limulus polyphemus
GATCTCATGTGATATCATACTTTATTATCCTAATATCATGGTATGTAATACGACATTCTGTTAATCTCATGTGATATCACACTTTATTATCCTAATATCATGGTATGTAATACGACATTCTGTTAATCTCATGTGATATCATACTTTATCATCCTAATATCATGGTATGTAATACGACATTCTGTTAATCTCATGTGATATCATAGTTTATCATCCTAATATCATAGTATGTAATACGACATTCTGTTAATCTCATGTGATATCATAGTTTATCATCCTAATATCATAGTATGTAATACGACATTCTGTTAATCTCATGTGATATCATACTTTATTATCCTAATATCATGGTATGTGATATCACATTTTACTGTATGATACAGTATAACACATCACGAGATCAGGATAAAAATAATAATATCGCATGCTGTTAGGAGAATAGTCTGTATCTTCTTGATATCATATACCAATATTCTAATCTCATGCGAGTGTATATCATATTCATCTAATTTGCTACCTTCACTTGTGAAATACGGTTGGAATATTACCTATCACCAAAAATATCCCGCTCTATTTATAAGATTATTTAGACTAGTATAAAAATGTTGTCTTACTTTGTACCGTATTACTATTACTGAGTATTAGTTGTGTAAATATACACATTGTGACTATTCTAACTTCTACTTAAATTCACAACGTATCAATGTCTGTCTCCATTTTTAACATATAGAATTCGAAATGTATTCACCATTTTCACGACATATAAATTTACCTAGTTAGGTACATATTATAGCTGACATTATATACCACGAAATATATACTACTTTAAACCGTTGTGCAAGTTACCTTGACAGTTACATATTATACTATGTAACTATCAAGCTATAGTTTATAACTCACACTATCCGCCTTTAATTTTGAAAACAAACAGCTTATACCGTTATTAAGTATTATTTTATTAATCCTCTACTTTACTTCACGACATATAATTTTAACTGTATATTATGGTCCATCGTCTGAACTCTCTTCCCTCACAATTCAATGTACTTAGAATCTATACAGAGTTAGGTTGGTACTTACATCAAAGCCACTAAACAGAACACATACAATTCCATCACGACAGTTGATTAGGCTAAAGAAAGTTACCACGAAGTTTCCCTTACGGCTATAGCTTCCAAAACCAGATTCTTCTTAAAAAGTCCACATTCTGTTGATTTCTCTCCGCTGAAACAGTTCTTTAAGCAAATTTAAAGGTGTATTCAGCTATTACCCTAATGACGAAATAACGGCATTTAGTTTTTATGGACTATTGCAATTTGAATTTTCCACCTACCCAAGAAGCCATAACACTCGGTTGATTCAGGTAGGCGAGGCCGTTACTGTGAGGCTCTTGAAGTTACGTTTCTACCAGCGTTCTTCTGTAAGGTGTATCATCCAGTTACCTATATTTTTCTTATTCTTTTAATGGGGCTCTTGTCGTTTGGCACTGCTAGCGGTAGGATAAATAAATTATAATTGAAACAAGTTGATTATTATTCTTTAATAATTCCGTCAAATTATGTAAACCTAATTAGGTTTGAACGATTTCAGGGCTTAGAATCGAACTTCACAGAAACACCACAAAATCATCGGTGTATTTTAACATAATGTACTTTGTGTGTGTGTATGTGTTTTAATAATTTTGTTTGTTTGTAATTAAGCACAAAGTTACACAATGGTCTATCTGTGCTCTGCCCTCCACGGGGGGCGTTTTAATAAGAAATAATCTAAACAAATCTATAATATAAAGTATAATATATATATATATAGTGGTTGACTTCAGATATACACTGTTCAAAGAGTCCAAGGCGTTAACACGTACGGTATTGTCACTGTTGTTTCGAATGACTCAAAGTTCTCCGAGTAAATGCATTTTTCTTGCAATAGCCATCTTCCAGAGGGCGCTGTTTGTTGAATTATTAAATAATTCCAGATCGGCGGTCCCCTAGGGGTCTGTGAGCGTTGTTAGGAAAACGGCAAAGGTTGAGTTTCCATTAAGTTATTGTAGTTTTAGAAATAGAAATGATGCAATGTTCGATCAAATAAAATTATGTTTTACTTGAAGATTTACTTTAACTGTAAGAACTTATGGGTGAAAGTAGAGGAGAATAAGTTATAATATGTCAACCACAGTGCATCTGTCGAGTAGCTTTGTGCGAAATTACACATTCAAGCCGTCTCCAGCCATTACTATTTATATCATGTTCAGATGTGAACAAGATTAAGTTAGCAACTTTGGTGACAGTGAAATGTCAATATTCGATTAGAGTAGCCCACCAGTTGGTGGTGAGCGCTATTTACTAGCTGCCTTCCAAACAAACTCTCTAATCCATCCAATGCTTTTTTAAATGCTTACTTTGTAACAATGTTTAATTCTAACTGACCTTAGAAAATGTATGACTGAATTTATTATAGCAGATAGCCCATTGTGTGGCTTTGTGCTTAACTTCAAACCAATTAAAGTATCAGTGCTGCCATCTGACGGCAAGTCTTCACAATATTATCTACTTGAAAATGTTAGTGGAGTGTATTTTTCTAAACGACTCAGCGATATATGTTTAAAATTTTCGTATGTTCTTGAAATTCCTTTGGATGATTTTTATACTACATAGACAGAAATATCATACCTGGTAGTTATTCTATGCTTCTGTATAACACGTAGAGATCACAAGGAAAGCTTAAACCTATAATTACTGAGACGGTTTAATTTGAATTTCGTGCAAAGCTACACGTAGGTTATCTGCGCTAGCCATCCCTAATTTAGCAGTGAAAGACTAAAGGGAAGGCAGCTACTCAACACTACCTACCGCCAACCCTTGGGCTACTCTTTTACCAACAAATAGTGAGACTGACCGTCACATTATAACGCGCAGAAAGGGTGAATATGTTCGGAGTGACGGGGATTCGAATCCGAGACCCTCATATTGTGAGTCGAGCGCCACCTAACCACTAGGCCATGCCAGCCCGGACCGTATAGATTTTTAAGCGCATACTTATGCACCAAATTGCTTGTGGGTTTTTGACTTTGTTGGTTACAGGGACTTTAATAGAAAGCAAGTTACGGGGGAAAATGTAAAACAAACAAACAAAAAACAATCAGTTAATTTCACCAATTATCGCTGTGTTCCTCGTGCATTCTACATAACAAATAAGTGATTATTTCACTTTTCATTTGGTCTTTTCTTTACGTTGACTTTAGGAACAGGTAAAAACGTAACATTTATTTAATATAATGATGCAAAAGGTGTGAACGGTATAAAAGCAAGTCGGTAATCCGAGGGTTAACTTCATAAACATATTACTTTTTTTTTGTCATCATTTCACGCATGCGTGTCCGTTAATGGCGTAATTAATTTCTGGTTTCCCAATACGTAGTTGTTCCCCTGGTCTCAATGTGGCTTTGCTCTAAGACAAACCAAATACCTAGTTGCATACCACCAGGGACATGTCCATCGGGGGGATGGGGAGCAGACTCCCATTCGAGTTCTCGCCCCCCCCCCCAGCAGCCCTAACTAAGATATCACGATTTAGTCTTTTAGTCTAAATTCTCTACAACTGACATGAAAGTGTAAATATTTTTGCCCTCCCCCTTATACTCACCCACCGACCCCCACCCTCCCCCTAAAAATCCTAGAAACGCCTCTGAGCAGCTTTACTTTGGTCACAGAGAATTATTTCTCTTGCTGGTTGATTACACAAACAACCAACAGTGATAAAAGTTGGCTTGGGTAATAACTAATAGGGATATAAGCAGTTTTACGAGTTTGTAATGTTTGTTATGCGTGGCTTTTAGTGTTAGTTTTCATCACTGGCCTTCATTAAGGTGCCACGTAGCAATGACGAAGCAACTTTGAAACAAACTTTGTCTATGTCACGACATTCCGTTGCACGCAGTCCGAGCCGTGGTAAATGTATAGAATTCTACAGTAAAGCTCCTAAATCACAAGCTGCAGGAGAAAAGTTACTTAGCACACATACAGTTACTCCTCAGGAGTAATATTTTCAAACGGAAAGTACAGGGTGCAACAAAAGTAAATGATGAAACAGTTTTAATACGCCTGTACAAACTGGCGGAGAGCTTCGTTCAAACACCAGAAAAACTAGTCATTACCAGACGTCACCCCTTTCAACTTCCAATTGTTGAACCTGCAGAATGCCATGCAAGGGGACCTCCCTCTTTACGTGTAATACGACCGTGTGTGTGTGTGTGTATTTTTGTTTGTTTATAGAAGTTCTTTATTTCCTAACTTTTAAAAGTCGTTACTTCCTTCCTTACCTTTATTGTTTTTTTTCCTTCTTAATTTCGGTTTGGAAATGTTTCACGAGAGTAGAAAACAAACGGGAAGCGTCTAGGAAGTATCTTCCTTTTTTATAGGGACTCAGCTCCTTAATATGCGTCAGGGGTGACACAGACCCCTATGCGTAGGATCATTTTCTGCCCGTGTCTTTGCTCTTTATGATATTTTGTTTTCAACTGATTAATTATCTAGGGTTAGCTTAATGTTAGGTGTACATTTGGGTAACTTCCTACTTAATCAGTACCAGCAGCTTACAAATTACGTGCGAATAATTTCATCAGTAACATCAAACCACAGTCTTATATGTTATCACCATCAAGAAACTGCTAATCTCACCTCTAACCCCTCGATTACGTCATGATGTGTGTTTTAGAATATGTTGCAATAAAAACGCATCTTCTCGGCGATTCACTGTTTAGTATTGAACATGCATTGTAGGTTTTGTAGGAGTTAGCGTGCGGGGCTGCGGGTCGGAAGGTCTAAGGCTGGAGCCGTGATATACCGCTGAAAACGCTTTGCACTTTCAGCTGTAAGAGTGACAGGTGTGTACCGTAATTTTCAAACTATAAACCGCACCGTGTATAAGCTGTACCTTCTACAAGTCAACATTACAAAAACAACAACAACAAGCAAACTCGTGTATAAACCGCGACTGTAGCGCGGCTGTTGTCGAGTCACCGGTAGGCTTACGTGAAAACATTTCACATATATTCCACCTGTTGTTGTTCTTTTCATAGCAGTTATTTCTTTCAAAGAAAAACATTATAAAACATAAATAAGAAATATTCTGAAGTTTTTCGTCTTCCATTATCTTTAAGAAATATTGTTGGGAAATAATAAAATAAAAAATGGTTTAAAAATATTGTAGTCTTCCAATATCTTTAAAAATATTGTTGTCACCATTATCTTTAAAATATATTGTCGTCTTTCATTATCTTTAAAAAATATTGTTGTCTTCCATTATCTTTAGAAAATATTGTTGTCTTCCATTATGTTTAAAAATATTGTTGTCTTTCATTATCTTTAAAAATTATTGTTGTCTTCCATTATTTTAAAAAATATTGTTGTCTTTCATTATCTTTAAAAATATTGTTGTCTTCCATTATCTTTAAAAATATTGTTGTCTTCCATTATCTTTAAGAAATATTGTTGTCTTCCATTATCTTTAAAAATATTGTAGCATGGACGTCCCTAAGTTAGAACTACTAACCAGAAAAGGGGAAAACACTCAGCAGGACCCGCCGCCTATTATGTGACTATCGTAATTTCCCAATTATAAACCGCGGTTTATACACGGATGTTTTTTTTTTCAGAAGAAGCGCTAAAAATTGTATACCATTGATAACTTTTCGGTTAAATTACACAAAAAGTTTGCCAGCAACATCTTCAATGAAGTCTCCTCTGACGAGGACTCAGATGAGGAAAATGATGTCGATGATGGCAAACACCAGTCGAATTAAGAATCTGAACTTTTCGGAGAGTAAAATTTAGGCGAAGCATGTTATCGAGACAAAGTTAAGTTTTGAATACTTTCAAACACTCCCATTCAAGTTTTATATCATTTAGAATATTTGAATAAATGAATTAAGCATGCACAAATATTGTTGTCTTCCATTATAAAATTGGTGTTGTGGGACTTCAAACATGTGTTGAATTTGAATAGTGGGTACCGTATGTGGCGCCTCCTGTTTTGTATATAATTTTCCCACTAAATTACTTATATATTTGTATTTCTAGATATAATTTATACTCTCCTATTTTCATAGTTTCATGCTCCCCCTACTGACTCTCCGCGCCTCCCCCTCCCTAAGTTTGCACACCATGCAATGCTGCATAGACTAACCATTATTTGTGTCAGCTCGGACGTCAATGTTTGTTTGTTTATAACCAAGAGAACCGTACCAGCAAGTGATCAAGTTACGTGACGTCACAATTGATGGATTCAGAATAAAAATGCCCACCAGTGGCACAGCGGCGTGCCTGCGGACTTAAAACGCTAAAAACCGGGTTTCGATACTCGTGGTGGGCAGAGCACAGGTTGTGTATGTTTGTGCTTATCTTCAACCAAACAGAATAAAAATTCATTGTACAATTGTTAATGTTGAAGCAATTTACTTAAATCTGAAAAGAATGCAAAATGTATAGTTGTATGGATACTTTTGGCCAACCCTGTATATGTGTGTGTATGTGCGTATTATACGTTCAGTATGTACAGCATCAGGTCCCCACTTGGTGCTTTGAATCGGTCATTATCCACAGCTGATCGGAAATCGTCTCTGTCCTACCGGAAGTCGATATTCGTCATTGTCAGTGGTGAGTTGGTCATGCTTCGTTAACGACGGTTGATCCACGACTTCTGGAAGACGTGCGTTCGCTTCTTCAGGTTTTACTTCTTCCACGGAAAAATAGATCTCTTTCGAAAATGATACAGCTTCATTGCAGTGACAGTGGTCTGTATGTCTTCTCTATCCAGCCAAGGTGACCAATAGAAAACTAGGAATATATCTGCCCCCCCCCTCCACGTGGGGGAAGCGGTAAGTCTGAATGAAGGCTTGTATTGCTAAAAATCTGGTTTCGTTACCCATTTTGGGCACGGCACATATAGCCCATTAGATAGCTTTGTGCTTATGAACAAACCAACAAACTTACATGTTTTAAGTTTCATAGTAAGGCTGTTTGCTTCTCTTCGTCACACAAACAAGTTAAGGAAAACAAATCAACAATAGCAACATTTTAAAAGTAAACATAGATATGCTCATGAGCTTAACTCATTTGTTTAACTTTCCAAATGGCCACACTCAATGTATTCTTGTTGTTTACCTTCCACGTTATCAATTTCCCCCATATCTTTGTATTTTGATGTGACCTTTGCCACTCTAATATGTTATGCCTGACCCGTGACCCTCTACTATATCTACCACACTATAATATGACTCCTCCTGACCCTCGGTTATATTATGATGTGACCTGTCTCTCTATTATATTATGATGTGAGCTATGGCCCCTACTATGTTATGACGTGACCCCTGACTCCCTAGTATATGATTTGACCTTTGACCCTCCACTATATTATGACGTGACCAGTGATTCTCTAACATTTTTTATGTTTTGTAAACGTTAGGCAAATTTTCTAAAGATCTATTTTTTTTACACAGTTTTCGAAATTAAAAGAAATTATAATGATCACACGAAAAATTATAACAACGCCCCCTACAATATAACTATGGTCCGATACAATTATCATTAGGTGACAAAACGTCCGCTGGGAAAAAATAATGAAATAGTATTTTAAAGAGAAATTGAGATAACATCTCTTCCCATTACCCTTATTTCCGAGATTGAATTCGTGAATCGATCAATGTGTTGATTATTTACTTTAAAACAACGTTTAACTCGTGGCCTAAGGCTACCAGATTTACGAAACTAACTCCAATGTATCCGTTGCTATATTGAAGGGCCTGGTGGTAAGGGCGCTCGATTCGCAATCTACGGGTTGCGGTTTGAAATACCACCACCAAATATGCTCGCCCTTTCAGCAGCTGGGGCGTTATAACGTCACAGTTAGTCCCACTATTCGTTGGTGAAATAGTAGCCCAAGAGTTGGCGGTGAATGGTATTGACTAAGCTGCCTTCCCTCTAGTCTATCACTGCTAAATTAGGGACGGCTAGCGCAGGTGGCGATCGTGTAGCTTCGCGTGAAATTTAACAAACAAATAAACTCTTCCTTCAAAGGATCCAACGCTATTTTTCAATGGTTACTTTGTAACAACGTTTATTTCTAGCTAACCTCTCGCTCGACTTATGATCATATAATTTCATATACGAAACTAACTCTACGAATTTATTGCCATATCTAATTATTGTTTTGTGGCACGATAAGGAGCTGTGAACCGAACTGCTCTAAGACTAGTTTCTAGTTATTTTGGAAGGTTAAATTTTAATGTTGTGGCTTCGAAATTCCGTACTTGTTTCATTCATTCCTACAATTATACTTTTTTTTTTTAGATTTTTCAACATCATTAACCTGAAATTCAGATATGATATTTGTAAATAAATTCGTGTTTCCCTTGTACGTAAAAAAAGCAACACGCTGAAGAGAAACAGACAGACACAACTATATTTATATTTATAGTAAAACTACTACGACTATCTATATTTAATATCTGAACTACTGACCGGTCACCAGCACCCTCCCACCAACAACGGATTGACTGCCACTCGTATAACGCACCCATGGACGTAAAATGTAGAGAATATTTTGTGGTATCGCATGGAGTCGAACCCTAGCTTGCCAGCCCTGACACCACAGGGTCAGCAAACCCTCAAATATTTCAGTCATATCCTCTTAGTGTTGTTGAATATTCCACATTCTTCCTGTTACGTTACCACCTAAAGGACACCAGTTAGAGACAACACGTGAAATATCCGGCAGCTCGTGAAGATTACTGTATATTTTCTCTTTCCGGATAAGTAAGAGAGTTAGGGTTAACATATAAAAATCAAAATGAGGCGTGGGGTTTACTTTAGAAAATTATAAGACTGGTGGGTGAAATTACGGGAAAATAGCCTGATCAAGATATTAACGGTTAAAAAGGACGAGACCTGTTGGATTGTCTAAACTATTTAGATCACATTGATCAGGCGGATAGATAGATAGGTTCTTGTTTAATGTGTGTTTCAGGGGATACGTCTGATCTAGCTCGTCCATACAGAATACATTATTTATCGATGTTTAGGTATTTGTTTAATGTGTGTTTCAGGGGGTACGTCTGGCCTAGCTCGTCCATACAGAATAAATTCTTTATCGATGTTTAGGTACTTGTTTAATGTGTGTTTCAGGGGGATACGTCTGACTTAGCACCTTTAACTTCCATGTATAACAACACACTTCACATACCAGGTATATAAGAATTTAAAGTCATAAAGAACAGTGAACTTTTATGACAAATTAGAGACTCGGTTCGTTTACATTGAAATAAGAATTAACTTCTGTTAACAACCTAACTTCATTTTTTTTTCATTCAACAACGTTTTTAAACCACCAAGGAGTGAGCACGGTCCAACATAATAACATATTGTTCACAAGTAGCATTACCACCCCCTCCTTCTCCAGTGGCTCAGCTGTAAGTCTGAAGGCTTATAACACTAAAAACCGGTGGTAGGCACAGTGCAGATAGCCCACTGTGTAGTTTTGCGCTTAACAACAATCATACTTCATCAGCTGGACACTTTTTACGTATAAACAATCTTCAGTTGATGTATAAATGCTCGTTACCATTATGTGCGTCTCGTACTTCTGAAGAAAGTGAGTGACCGTCTCAAGGTTTCTAGCAAGATACTTAACTCCGTTGACTAGTTGATCATATTTAGGAAAAACAACTCTTCTACAAATAACGCTATCTGCTTTTTTTTGTTGTTGTTGTTTAATTTAGATTTCCAAACGCTCCCACCCATTCAATAAGAGCTTGGTCAAAATATTCCAATAACTAGAGATGAAAGACTATCAACTAGATAGGAGGGAATAATCCATTAGTTATTTACACCAATATGCCAAATGGCTTGAAGTTAAATTGGACTGTGGAATATGCTGTAATACGTTTGTTTGTTGTTAAGCACAAAGCCACGTAGTGAGTTATGTACGCCGTGTCCATAGCAGGGATCGGAACCCCGTTTTTAGCGCTGTAAGCCTACTGGCCTACGTTACATCAGTGGACTCTAACTGCTGATTCACACATAGAACGAGAGCTTACGAGAATAGGCCTAACTTATAGTGAACGATGCATCCACGCTGGAATAATTTCTGTTGTGTGGGTTCTGAAAGCCATTGAACAGTATTAAAACCCCTGTACTTGATAGAAACCACACAAGCCTCTGCTACCGCACCATCAGCACCCCTAGTTCTCGTGCCCTTAGAATGATCCATTACTGATGATAATAACCCTAAATTAATCTAAGAAACAAAATTGTACACGCCACATTACGTCATGTAGTTGAAGGAGCTCAATCTTTTGTAACATTAAACACTATTTAAGTTAC
>NW_013671097.1:11373-18765 GCF_000517525.1 Limulus polyphemus
TTTCTTGATTAAACCAGTTTGTTCTTCCTCGTTACAAACTTTTATTACACAGTAGTTCCACAATAAGTACGTTTCTCGTCACTTTAAACTTAACAACTTTTGTAACACACGCTATGAATCACAGCGATTCACAATCTCAATAACTTCGCTCTCGACGAGTGCAAAACACTCACTTTACGGCTCACTAGCTCGAAACTAACAGAATCATAAATTACACGGAACTCAAAGTAACTACTGCTCTCACTTCATTTATATATTCCCCTCTGGCTTTCTCTGCCAGGCTTATATAATAACGAAGAGAGCATCTCGAGCACACTCGGACTTCCCCGATCATGCGAGAAACTCAGCCAGCAGCGTCACGCGACTTCCGCTGTCGTAACAATATTCTTGTTACCAGACTACACTTAATAATGAAGCTAATACACTGTAAACAATGATACATTGAATCGATGATAATCCCATTTCGAAGAGAGAAGATTTGCATGTAGATAAAGTACTTATATCATTGCTCGATAATGATAGTTCAATACCCGCAAGTCAGTGTACTCGATGGTACAAGTTACTTTCTCACGTTCTTTAATATAACACTGGTACAAACTGTTTCATAATATATTTTTTTCTTGAGATAATTACCGTGGGATAGTGATTAACATCACAGTGGTTTAAGCTTATACTCTTCTGAGTACGTTTCTATAGGATGTTGTTTAATATAACACTGATATACTCTGTTTAAGAAGGTGTTATTATTTTCTGATAGTGGAAATTAGCCCTGATGATGGTAACTGTGTTACCGAAAGTAGTCGGCTGTAACTGACAGTAAAGGTTTTACCATTCATTGTGCCAAAAAACGTCAGATTCTGTGGGGTTTTTTGTTTGTTTTTTTTGTACACCTAGTATTAACAATCACAGAAATGAGAACTCTAAGTTTTATCCAGGAAAGTTTGAACGTTGTCGAGGTATTTCAGGAACTAACACATAACTGAGAACTCTAAATTCTATGCAGAAAAGTTTGGAAGTTGTCCAGGTGTTTCAAGAACTATCACAGAACTGAGAACTCTAAATTCTATTCAGGAAAGTTTGGAAGTTGTCCAGGTGTTTCAAGAACTATCACAGAACTGAGAACCATAAGTTTTATCCAGGAAAGTTTGAACGTTGTCCAGGTGTTTCAAGAATTGTCACAGAAAGTGTCCAATATACATTCTTCCTTATTGTTATTCAGCATCTTAGGCCTATCCCATAAATAAAGCTTATCTAAACACCATCTTTTCTGGGCATTGTCCAATGATCTCCTCTAAATACACATCACCAATATATTTCATTATTAAAACCAGACAGTTAATTGTTTGTTTGTTGTTAAGAATAAACCTACACAATGAGCTATCTATGCTCTTCCCACCGCGGGAATCGAAACCTCGTTTTTAGCGTTATAAACCCGCAGACTTACCACTGAGCCGCTTAAAGAAAAAATTGTTTTGTAGCTATCACGATCGATCAAAGTAAGAACCTTGCACATTGACCACGAACCTGAACAAAGAGTTAGGGAATTTGATTTCCAAAGAAAAGCTGTGAGCCTCCGTTTATTTTTTTTTACCTGAGAACCTGCAAGCTCATACATTAGTGCTTCTTCGCTATGTCAGTTATTATCATATTTGGTCGATCACTCTGATGATAATTACTTAATTCATGACCACAGAATTATGACAGTTTATTGCCTACTATGAAGTTGTGGTGTTCCTGTGTGAAATATTTTTATGGGTATTTTGTGAAGTTTTATTACGTTTTTATTCATGACCACAGAATTATGACAGTTTATTGCCTACTATGAAGTTGTGGTGTTCCTGTGTGAAATATTTTTATGGGTATTTTGTGAAGTTTTATTACGTTTTTATTCATGACCACAGAATTATGACAGTTTATTGCCTACTATGAAGTTGTGGTGTTCCTGTGTGAAATATTTTTATGGGTATTTTGTGAAGTTTTATTACGTTTTTATTCATGACCACAGAATTATGACAGTTTATTGCCTACATGAAGTTGTGGTGTTCCTGTGTGAAATATTTTTATGGGTATTTTGGTGAAGTTTCATTGCGTTTTTTTATAAGCAGATTACAAGCTAAAGTTTGTTGTTCGATCCCTGCGGACTTGGTACAGATAACTCGTTGAGCAGCTTTGTGTTGAACACGAGACAATCACGGGGGGGGGGGTAAGTAGAGGGGCACTCAGTAGAGAGCATACCTCCGCCACCTACCGTTGATCATATTCGACCCTCGAGAAAATACGAAAACGTGTCACTATGTCCGTCGTTATCACCGAACACGGACCATTTATGGGCAGGACAATGAGGAATGATATTATACATGTGTCCACCAAGTTTCATCAAAATCGAATCATTTTTGACTGAGCTTTAGGGCAAAAATAATGTGAAAAATTGGTCCCCATGTTGACAGATAGGGACTCTTTGGGATTTTCGTGACCTTGACCTTTGATTTTGACCCTCCCAAATGCTAATCACTTCTAAGTTGGGTCATAGTCCAAATGTATACCAACGTTTGTCCAAACTATTCACCTGTTTTCCAGAAGTCTTTCTGACAAACAAACATACACACACAGAGGGGTGAAGACATAACCTCCGTCCACCTTCGGTGTCAGAGGTAATAAAATACAATTGTGAGTCAAAGTTGAAGTATCCATGCGCGGGTGCTGGTCTGGAAAATGTAGTATTTTGCCTGGAAAGGTTTGTTTGTTTATTTGAAGTTAAGTAATGGGTTATCTGTGCTCTGCCCACCGCGGGTATGGAAACCCGGTTTCTAGCGTTGTAAGTATGCAGACATACTGATGTGTCACTGGGGGGCGCCTGGAAAGGTAAGTATGAAAAGAACGTAGCCATCCTTCCCTGTTTGATCTCATTTGTTAGGTTTGAAACATTCCTACTTTTAAATGTCCTAATTTTAGACTTCCACGCGTTTAATTTGAAGAATCAAACATGCTACTGTTTTTAGTATTTCGTATCAGCTCTTCTGTGGAAGCAGTGGCGTTTATAGGATTTTTCATAAGGGGTGGGGACGTAAGAGGAGAAAGAGGAAGCTTCAGGGGGTGGCAAAAATGAAACAATTTTATGTCAATGAGAGTCACAATGTATAGAATTTAATAATACTAGAATACTATATCTTAGACGGGGCTGACGAGGCAAAGCTCTCCAATGGGGGTTTGTCCCCCACACCATCCCAACCCTTGGTAGTAATTATAGTGCCATCACTTTCAAAGCATAAAGTGTGTATTATTCCGAGGTGTAACTTGGTTTGTAGATTATTTTTGTAGGCGTGCGAGCGTTTTTTTTTATATGTTTGCTTGTTTTTTACGTCACCACTTCGTCGTAATATCTCAGAAATAGTTTCGTTTCATTATCTTTATTTTATCGTGGTTACCTTTGCGGAATGCTCCCTGACTGCCAGGCCGAAACGGCGTGACATTTCGCTTTATTGCTTCGGAGCTTCTTGTGCGCTCTGAACACCGTCACGTTTCAGAGATTTTTGACCCAAATCGCTTACAGTCTAAATGATACGTGAAAATTATGTTACGAACATACAAAAATCCATCATTTTCGGATGGTATCTCTTTTACAATAATATTTGGCGTTAAATTGTCGCCTTCTTTTCGTGTCATATATCAACCTTGATGCGTCATACACGCTCGTGATAGCCTTGCCTCTGGTCCACAAGAGAGTTATTGAGCAACGTTGGAGCGTTTTGATACACGCGCTCGTTATTGAACTGTATTTTAGTTTCTAAGCTTGTTATTTATTTCTATTTAAGGGTGTGTTATCGGTATAAGTCATAAACATGTTAGTGTCTGTGATTGGCTGTATTCATATCGTCTCTAAACGCTTGGATAGAAATATGGCCTAGAGGGAATCCTCAACAGCCGCGGCACTTGAAATTCTTTTAGGCAGGATTAGAATAAATTAATCTATGAGACCTTTTTTCCTTTTTATTAGCTATATTTTTTTGCGCCAGCAATACCAAGAGTGGGGCGCGCGTATGTATACCCGATTCAATATTATTACTCATCAGGATCTCTACCAACCCACCCTCAAATTGAAATTATTTTAGGAAGGATTAGAGTAAATTAATCTTTGAGACCATGAGTGTGGTCAAATACATCAATCGAAAGGGTTTGACCTCCTGAATCCAAATCGGTCAAGGGATAACGGAGCTATGAACTAAAAATAAAAAAATCTTGTTTTTAAACGCAAAGCTGTACAATGAACAATCTGCGCTGTTTCCGTCGCAGGATCGAACCGCGAATTCTAGCGTTATAAGCCTCTGTGCTTACTGTTGAGCTAACGGAGTAATAAATGTGTTTTTATGAATAAACTGAAAATACTTTCTTCTCTTCCTAGAAATCTTGAAAAACCTACTGGTTTGTTTTTACGTGAACATTTTTATCATGATGTTCTGCTTCTAAAAGAGTAACGTTTCAAGGGCAACATAAAGGTGGTCAATAATCCAGGGTTCGATTCTTCGCAGTGGACACGGGAAACCCTTATTCTTCAACATCGTTAGATGCATTCAATCAGTTCATTGTGAAGACTCTTTAATCACCAGTTTATATTTCCGTCAAAACAAACAAACAAAAATGTACAATCCTAGCTGTAATTAGTGTGATTAATTTCAATAGTGGCGGTGTGCGTTTTTTTGTTTGTTTGTGTGTGTGTGTTTTTTGCGTTATGGACCCACAATCAATTTGATCTAGAAGTAATTTATGTGTTTAAGAACGGCTCGGCCTGGCCAGGTGGTTAGAGGGCGCTTGACACGTAATCTGAGGGTCGCGGGTTCGAATCCCCATCCCACCTAACATGCTCGCCCTTTCAGCCGTGGGGCGTTATAAGGGACGGTCAATCACACTATGCGTTGGTAAAAGAGTAGCCCAAGAGTTGGCGGTGGGTGGTGATGACTAGCTGCCTTCCCTCTAGTCTTTCACTACTAAATTAGGGACGGCTAGCGCAGATAGCCCTCGTGTAGCTTTGCGCGAGATTCAATACAAACAAACAAAGTGTTTAAAAAGTCGAACAAAAGTCTTTTCTTCGTTTAACTTTTGTTTTATTTTCAGTCCTAACGGAGGGTTCTAAACGTTTCAAAGTTTAGTCGGTCTCAGCTTTTTAATCAATTTCTATTGACCAATCAAACAGCCGTCTGGTTTATGAGCTCAAAGTTTATCCTCACAGAGGTTTTTATGCTTTCACAAGATATATGTGTTTTATATTGTTGGGGGGGGGCGCTTCATCCATTGGTTTTCCAGTCGAAACAGTTACACCTCCCAAGATATCACTGTCTATAGAAGAGGGGGGATCTTTCCAGAATTTCCGAGTAATCTTTTTAAGTGCTTGGATTAAATTTTACTGTTGTTTCTCAAGCGGTTTATTTCGCCAGAAAAGTAACAGTTGACATTTAACGATTTTGTAAACAGGAAGCTTCATCAATTTGCTCTTTCCTTATACACATATTGTTTTCTGAATATCGCCAAAATGAAATAAATAATAAAAGTTTATTACGAAGTACTCCTTAATAAGTTGTGTTTTTATTATTTGGGTGATAATCGTGTTTAGAGCTCATATGACAAGAGAAATAACAATATTTAATTTGTATTGAAAATATAATTGGTTGTAGGAAAATATTGCAATAACCTTTGGCATTAGGCTTAGATGAATGGATGGACAAACGGGCGGATAGACAGAAATTAGGCATATTATGAAATAATAACTTTATAACCAACTGCCAGAATCGATTGCTTACTAAGCTAAAAATCAGGGTTCGATACCTGCGTTGGTAACAGAGGAAAATATATTGTGTATCTTTCCGTTCAGGAACAATTAAAAGGATTGGCTACTTTGATGTTCCGTAAAGAAACAATAGAAAGGATTGGTTACTTTGATGTTCGGTAAAGAAACAATAAAAAGGATTGGTTACTTTGATGTTCGGTAAAGAAACCATAAAAAGGATTGGCTACTTTGATGTTCGGTAAAGAAACAATAAAAAGAAATAAATATAACATTTAATATATAATGGCTCGATAAACATGCAATATAGTAATCTCCAATAAATTTACATAGAATATACCAGGGGTAGTTATGAGATTGCAGTAGAGGGGGGGGGGGGTGCTAAGTTCTAAACGCTTCATATACATGTGCTACATATAACTTTAGATAATGATCGAATCAGATAAATCTCTAGCCCTTAAAAATTATAATCACGGGTTAAAAATTATTCTTTCTCTTTTTCATCTTTTATTTTTCAAAAGACATTTTAAAAGCTGGGGGGAGGGGTAAAGTCCCCAACCCAATATCCAGTAACGCTCGTACATAGCAGAGTTGAATACAAGTTAGAACGCTATTCGTGGCTGTCATACTAGTGGTAGACGTCGTTGTTGTAAGGAGAAGAGCGCCTCTATTCCTTGATATTGTTACTAACTGTAACTTTGTATATTTTCTATTATGTTGGCATACATCTTACTAAGTAAAGTGGCGCTACCTGTTGGCAAATGTATCACACTACTCATACTATGGCTTGTATACCACAATGTTCAATTTACGAAAACATCTGATATAGAAAATAAAATGTAAGAAACATAGATGCTACACCATGAATATATATAATCCTAAGATAGTGGAAACTAAAATAAACTCACCAATATTACAAAACAAAACATCATATTTTAACAATCCACTTTTAACATTATGCTATACGATAATGCAACTTGGAGAAAAGTAAATAATAAACAGTACAAACCGACATTCCCAACGAGAGCGTTCTAAAGGATAAAACACAACAAGCTGACATTCCCAACAAGAACGTTCTCAAGGATAAAACACAACAAGCTGACATTCCCAACAAGAACGTTCTCAAGGATAAAACACAACAAGCTGACATTCCCAACAAGAACGTTCTCAGGGATAAAACACAACAAGCTGACATTCCCAACAAGAACGTTCTCAAGGATAAAACACAACAAGCTGACATTCCCAACAAGAACGTTCTCGAGGATAAAACACAACAAGCTGACATTCCCAACAAGAACGTTCTCAAGGATAAAACTCAACAAGAACGTTCTAAAGACATAAGTAATACAAACTGACCCTCCAAGCAAGATCATTCAGAAGACATAAGCAATACAAGCTGACACTCCCCACAAAGACGTTCTGAAGACGTAAACAATACAAGCTGATACTTCCAACAACGAAGTTCTAAAAACGTAAGCAATACAAGCTGACACTCCCAACAAAGACGTTCTGAAGACGTAAACAATACAAGCTGATACTTCCAACAACGAAGTTCTAAAAACGTAAGCAGTACAAGCTGACACTCCCCACAAAGACGTTCTGAAGACGTAAACAAT
>NW_013671097.1:19655-20756 GCF_000517525.1 Limulus polyphemus
AGTATAAATTGACACTCCCAACAAGATCGTTCTGAAGACGTAAACAATATAAGCTGACAGTCCAAACAAGATCGTTCAGAAGACGTAAACATTACAAGCTTACACTCCCAACAAAGACTTTTTAAAGACTTTGTATTACAAACTGATACTCCCAAGAGGGATGTTCTGAAGAATTAAACAGTAAAAGATGACACTCCCAACAAAAACTTTCTAAAGACTAATATATTGTTACGTATCTGCTTGTTTGTTTGTTTCCGGTAGAAATTATTTCTTAGGATCTTCAGCGATACAAGTCCTTTCTTGATTAAACCAGATTATTATTCCTTGATACAAACGTTTAGTACACAGTAGTTCCACAATCAGTACGTGTCTCGTCACTTTAAACTTAACAACTTTTATAATACACTCTTCTCAATAACTTCGCTCTCGACGATTGCAAAACACACACTTTACGGCTCACTAGCTCGAAACTAACAGAATCATAAATTACACGGAATTTAAAGTAACTACTGCTCTCTCTCTTCATATATATAGTCCCCCCTGGCTTTCATTGCCAGGCTTGTATACTAACGAAGAGGTCATCTCGAACACACTCGGACTTCCCCGATCATTCGAGAAACTCATCACGCACGCTACCAGCGCCTACGCGCCAGCAGCGTCACGTCACTTCCGCTGTCGTAACAATATTACAAACTGATACTCCCAAGAAGGACGTTCTAATACAAACAGACACTCCCAACATGGACGCTCTAATTACGTAAACAATAGAAGCTGACACTTCCAAGAAATATGTTCTAAAGACGCAAACTATACAAACTGACACTCCCAACAAGGGCGTTCTAAAGATTTAAACAATACAAGCTTACACTCTCAACAAAGACGTTCTAAAGACGTAAGCAAAACAAGCTTACACTCCCAACAAAGACATTTCAGAGACGTAAACAATATAGGCTGACAATCCCCTGAAGGACGTTCTAAAGACGTAAACCATACAAGATGATAATCCCCTCAAGGACGTTCTAATGCCAGAAGTTTCTTTACGTTAGTGAAGAGAAAAATATAAGTGTTACCCGGAATATTATAATCATGACAAGTTAAAAA
>NW_013671097.1:21654-22456 GCF_000517525.1 Limulus polyphemus
AAAGGAAACAAGAAGAACGAGAAAATAAACAAGAAGAGAGACTACGCAGTTGTTGGGGGAAAAAGAAAAGAAACAATAAGAACGATAAAATAAACAAGAAGAGAAATTACAGCAGTTGTTGGAGGAAAAAGAAAAGAAACGAAAAGATAGACAACAGCAGTGGCAAGAAAACCTGTAACAGTGGCAGCTTGAACAGCAAGATAAACAAGAAATATTACAGCAGTTGTTGGATGAAAAAGAAAAGTAACAAGAAGAACGAGAAAATGAATAAGAAGAGAGATTACAGCAGCGGTTGGAGGATAAAGAAAATAAAAAAGAAGAAAGTCTCCAACAGTTGAGAGAAAGCCAACATACACAAATGGAAAAGATTAGCAAATTTCAAAGTGAATTAAATACATTAAAGGACAATTTACTGTCTTTTACACAAGGAAGATATTTTAACCGTGGACCTAATCAGCCCCAGACAACAGGAAGCCCCTTCCAGACTCCGCAGCTAAACCCTTATGCAGACATCTTCAGTTCTGCCAGAAGTCACATTCCAGGCATGAGTATCAGCAATAGAGGTGATCTAGTACAAAGAAAGCCATAGGAAGGCACCGGGGGAAGCATATAGAGCACAATTTGAGCTCCTGGCTGAAATAAATGGATGGACAGAGGAGCAGAAAGCAGTGTACCTGGCAACGAGCCTCAAGTGACAACCACTGGAAATACTTGGACAGTTGTCAGCAAACGACAGGCACAACTATAGAGCACTGGTAGCTGCTCTAGAACTCCAGGTATGGAACTCAAAATCAGTCCGAAC
>NW_013671097.1:23199-31848 GCF_000517525.1 Limulus polyphemus
ATACAACGGTTGAGTTTGTTTTATATATTAGACGGTATTGTGTTTCAGCTTTATTGTAGAATACAACGGTTGAGTTTGTTTTATATATTAGACGGTATTGTGTTTCAGCTTTATTGTAGAATACAACGGTTGAGTTTGTTTTATATATTAGACGTTATTGTGTTTCACCTTTATTGTAGAATACAACGTTTGAGTTTGGTTTATATATTAGACGTTATTGTGTTTCAGCTTTATTGTAGAATACAACGGTTGAGTTTGTTTTATATATTAGACGTTATTGTGTTTCAGCTTCATTGTAGAATACAACGGTTGAGTTTGTTTTACATATTAGACGTTATTGTGTTTCAGCTTTATTATAGATTACAACGGTTGAGTTTGTTTTATATATTAGACGTTATTGTGTTCCAGTTTTATTGTAGAATACAACGGTTGAGTTTGTTTTTATATATTAGACGTTATTGTGTTTCAGCTTTATTGTTCTTATGATATTTTGTGGTTTTTTTTTCTCTAATAATTTAAAATATTTGCACAAAATGGGAAAAACGTTTGTTTCCATCCATGCACACTATTTGATCTGTTCCCTGGTTTTATCAGCATTTAAAATGTGTTTCTTTGTATTGACATCTTTTCTATCACTGTTTATGATATGTTTCTTCTTGTTGACGTCATTTCTATCACTGTTTATATGTTTCTTAGTGTTGACGTTTTTTCTATCAGTGTTTATGATATGTTTCTTAGTATTGACGTCTTTTCTATCACTGTTTATGATATGTTTCTTAGTGTAGTAGTTTATCATATATATAGTCCTCTTGAAAATACTGTAGTAGTTTATCATATACAGTCCTCTAGAAAATACTGTAGTAGTTTATCATATACAGTCCTCTTGAAAATACTGTAGTAGTTTATCATATACAGTCCTCTTGAAAATACTATAGTAGTTTATCATATACTGTAGTACTTTATCATATACAGTCCTCTTGAAAATACTGTGGTAGTTTATCATATACAGTCTTCTTGAAATGGTGTAGTAGTTTATCATATACAGTTCTCTTGAAAATACTGTAGTAGTTTATCATATACAGTCCTCTTGAAAATACTGTAGTAGTTTATCATACATAGTCCTCTTGAAAATACTGTAGTAGTTTATCATATACAGTCCTCTTGAAAATACTGTAGTAGTTGATCGTGTATAGTATTTCTTGAATAATATTTTAGAACTATTTTATCAGATTCAGTCCTCGTGAATAATATTTTAGAATTATTTTATCAGATACAGTCCTCGTGAATAATATAAATTAAATACTTCACTCCTGTTTCTCCTCGCTAAGAAAACGAAGCTTCAGAACATTATTTGCCTAAGGAACACGAGTAAATCTCTGTGAAAAATCTCCGTGTCTGTTGGGAAACTAACTCCTAAGATATCCTGTGGCAAAACGTTTCGTTGGTATAAACCATCTAGAAAAGCTTCGCTTCGCCGAAGAAGTGAAAAGTCTTGGATATTGAGTTTTTCTTCAATTACCAGACAGCCGCTGAATCTTTTTCTGTAAATTTTTGACAAAATTTTCTTAATTTTTTTCCATTTATTTGTGTTTTTAATATATTCAGGTGACATTGTGCCTACAACACCTGGAGTCGAGAGTATATTTCCTTCTACTGAAAACAACATAAAGTTATCGGGTAAGATTCATTTTCTTAAACGGAAACTAAACAATCTAGCTAACCTCGTGCGGACTTTTGAGTTGCATTAACACATTATAATTATACCCAAAAAATTAAACAAAAATAACCTTTGTTTCAATCTTCAAAAATAACTTATTGAAAGTTTAATAACGTAACGAGCAGAGCAATCTCGTTTGGATAAAACAGCTGGAGCTTGGCATTTCTTCGTTTGATCATTTCCTCCGTGGATAAAACTTTAAAAATTATTTTAATCTTGAAGAAGTTACATCTCTTTTAATCTCTCAAATTCTGTCTACTGTTCTTAAAGAAAAGAACTGACGGAACCACTAAAATTATTTTAGACCACTGAAAAATATCTCTTGCACTCTGATATAAAACTATTATGATTTTCTGTTCTTCCACTCTGATTTAAAAACTATTATAATTTTATATTCTTGCACTCTGATTTAAAACTTTTATGATTTTCTATTCTTGCACTCTGATATAAAACTATTATAATTTTCTGTTCTTGCACTCTGATATAAAACTATTATGATTTTCTGTTCTTCCACTCTGATATAAAACTATTATAATTTTATATTCTTGCACTCTGATTTAAAACTTTTATGATTTTCTATTCTTGCACTCTGATATAAAACTATTATAATTTTATATTCTTGCACTCTGATTTAAAACTTTTATAATTTTATATTCTTGCACTCTGATTTAAAACTATTATAATTTTCTGTTCTTGCACTCTGATATAAAACTATTATGATTTTCTGTTCTTCCACTCTGATATAAAACTATTATAATTTTATATTCTTGCACTCTGATTTAAAACTTTTATGATTTTCTGTTCTTGCACTCTGATATAAAACTATTACAATTTTATATTTTTGCACTCTGATTTAAAACTTTTATGATTTTCTATTCTTGCACTCTGATTTAAAACTATTATAATTTACTATTCTTGCACTCTGATTTAAAACTATTATAATTTTCTGTTCTTTCATTCTGTTTTAAAACTATTATAATTTACTATTCTTGCACTCTGATATAAAACTATTATGATTTTCTATTCTTGCACTCTGATATAAAACTATTATAATTTTCTATTCTTGCACTCTGATTTAAAACTATTATAATTTACTATTCTTGCACTTTGATTTAAAACTATTATAATTTACTATTCTTGCACTCTGATTTAAAACTATTATAATTTTCTGTTCTTTCACTCTGTTTTAAAACTGTTATAATTTTCTATTGTTGAACTCTGATTTAACACTATAATAATTGTCTGTTCTTGAACTCTGATTTAACACCGTATTAATTATCTGTTCTTTCACTCTGACTTAACACTATCATAATTTTATATTCTTGAACTCTGAATTAACACCGTAATAACTTACTGTTCTTTCTCTCTGACTTAACATTATAATAATTTTCTATTGTTGAGCTCTGAATTTACACCGTAATAATATTATGTTCTTTCACTCTGACTTAACACCGTAACAATTTTCTGTTCTTGAACTCTGACTTAACATTATAATAGTTGTCTCTTCTTGAACTCTGATTTAACACTATAATACTTTACTGTTCTTTCACTCTGACTATACACTATAATACTTTACTGTTCTTTCGCTCTGATTAAACACTATAATAATTTTCTATTCTTGAACTCTGACTAAACACTATAATAATTTTCTGTTCTTTCACTCTGACTTAACTCTATAATAATTTTCTATTCTTTCACTCTGCCTTAACACTATAATACTTTACTGTTCTTTCGCTCTGATTAAACACTATAATAATTTTCTGTTCTTTCACTCTGACTAAACACTATAATCATTTTCTGTTCTTTCACTCTGACTTAACTCTATAATAATTTTCTATTCTTTCACTCTGACTTAACACTATAATAATTTTCTGTTCTTTCGCTCTGATTAAACACTATAATAATTTTCTGTTCTTTCACTCTGACTTAACTCTATAATAATTTTCTATTATTTCACTCTGACTTAACACTATAATAATTTTCTGTGTAACATAAAGAATAACAAGGTTAAGTAATCTGTTTCTCATGTAGAACTAGTTCGAATTACACACAAAAGTAGGATACAAACGTATTCTAGCACTTTCTCGTCGGATAGAACAGATTTAATATTCGTATATAATTTTCTTTATTTTCACACACACGTTCTTATAACAAATGTGAAGCTTAAAGAGAATATGATTTCTTGGAAACCTCCTTACTTCTCATTATTGTAATTCAATATATTTTAAACCTCCTTACTTCTCATTATTGTAATTCAATATATTTTAAACCTCCTTACTTCTCATTATTGTAATTCAATATATTTTAAACCTCCTTACTTCTCATTATTGTAATTCAATATATTTTAACGTAGGGTAAAACAGTTCATTCACTTTTCCCTCATAATCGTTCTTATTATTTTATTGTAGACAAACGTAGGGTAAAACAATTCATTCACTTTTCCCTGATAATCGTACTTATTGTTTTATTGTAGATTAACGTAGGGTAAAATAGTTCATTCACATAATCGTTCTTATTGTTTTATTGTAGATTAACGTAGGGTAAAATAGTTCATTCACATAATCGTTCTTATTGTTTTATTGTAGATTAACGTAGGGTAAAATAGTTCATTCACATAATCGTTCTTATTGTTTTATTGTAGATTAACGTAGGGTAAAATAGTTCATTCACATAATCGTTCTTATTATTTTATTGTAGAAAACGTAGGGTAAAATAGTTCATTCAATTTTCCCTGATAATCGTTCTTATTATTTTACTGTAGACAAACGTAGGGTAAAACAGTTCATTCAATTTTCCCTGATAATCGTTCTTATTATTTTATTGTAGACAAACGTAGGGTAAAACAGTTCATTCAATTTTCCCTGATAATCGTTCTTATTATTTTATTGTAGACAAACGTAGGGTAAAATAGTTCATTCACATAACCGTTCTTATTATTTTATTGTAGAGAAAGGAATAAGTCATTCATTTCCAAATGGAGCCTCAACTGTAAAACCGTTCTTTGGTTACACGAAAAAAACATTAGTGACCGTTGTGACTTCTGTTCTGTATGTTGCTGGATCCACAGTCGCAACATCTTCCTTACAACGTCTTTAGATCTTCGACCTTTGACCTGGTCACCAACTAAGCCTCCACGGAGAACTGGAAAGTTACAACGTTCCTTTTCTTTAAGATATTTTCCCTAGTTAAAGCATCTTAGAAATAAATCAATCGTCTTTTTTTATTTTAGCTTTTCTGGGATTTTTATGAACAGTTATCTATATGTACACGTATTATATCCATATATATATATATATACAGACATATAAATATATTATATATACCGACATATAGCGATAAAGTTAAATTTCGGTCATTCTAAAACATCATTTTCGTAATTCATGGTTACTTTTAGGCTTCAACAGTTCTCACACAGAAAATGCAGTTTTTCCATAAATCATTTACTATTAGAAAAAAATTTGACTCGAAATTCTCAGCAACGACCTCTTTATTTTATTTATTTTTACACAGTTAGGGGGCGCGGCGAGAGAAAGAGATTAATGTAAAAGTTAAGTCTTTCTTGTCTACACTTACTAGCCCCAAATGTTGTTTCTTCTATATCACCTAAAAATATATATATATATGTATGTATGTGCTCTTTTGTGTAAAAATAACCCTCATTAACCAAAATCTTTATTAATAACCCCTTAAATAATTAATTATATAAAGATCTGACAAAGTGTTTATTGAAAGTATGAGAAGACACAAAAGAAGAATTTATTTGAAATATTACTAAAGTAAGTAATACTGTTTAATAAAATGTGACCATCGACACAAAATACGGTAATTTATTTTTTGTGTTATCTTAGTCAAATCTTGTATAGCCCAGCAGTTTATGATGGGTTATTTAAGAACTGGAGTTCATCCTTACGTAAAGACTCAATTAAATGTACAACACGAAAAGGAGCATGATTTTTCGGGATTCCAAGTTCCACCAACTTCTAGAGGTAACTGATAGGCTTGTCGATATTCCAAGTTCCACCAACTTCTAGAGATAGCTGATAGGCTTGTCGATATTCCAAGTTCCACCAACTTCTAGAGATAGCTGATAGGCTTGTCGATATTCCAAGTTCCACCAACTTCTAGAGATAGCTGATAGGCTTGTCGATATTCCAAGTTCCACCAACTTCTAGAAGTAACTGATAGGTTTATCGGTATTCCAAGTTCTACTAACTTCTAGAGGTACCTGATAGGCTTGTCGATATTCCAAGTTCCACTAACTTCTAGAGGTACCTGATAGGCTTGTCGGTATTCCAAGTTCTACTAACTTCTAGAAGTAACTGATAGGTTTATCGGTATTCCAAGTTCTACTAACTTCTAGAAGTAACTGATAGGCTTGTCGGTATTCCAAGTTCCACTAACTTCTAGAGGTACCTGATAGGCTTGTCAGTATTCCAAGTTCTACCAACTTCTAGAGGTACTGATAGGCTTATCGGTATTCCAAGTTCCACTAACTTCTAGAGGTACCTGATAGGCTTGTCAGTATTCCAAGTTCTACTAACTTCTAGAGGTACCTGATAGGCTTGTCGATATTCAAAGTTCTACCAACTTCTAGAAGTAGCTGATATTAATGTACTGTAAATAAATCACTGGTTGAGTTAACTTTTGTTTACAATTGTTATTTGTACTCGAAAACCTTTTCAGGAGGAGGAGTTAAAACCGGCTGGAAATCAACAGCTATTTCAAGTTTTGAATCGATCTGTGTTTTATGTATTCACTTATTGTGTTCTGCTACAAAACGCTTATATTGCCCTCGAGTGTCAGTGACGGAATCTTTTGGAAGCGCAGTTTCTGTTGGAGTACTGACTTAAGTTAATGTGTTTAGATGTTTCACAATACCAGATGACATCAGAGAATGGAAGCGCAGTTTCTGTTGGAGTATTGACTTAAGTTAATGTGTTTAGATGTTTCACAATACCAGATGACATCAGAGAATGAAAGCGCAGTTTCTGTTGGACTATTGACTTAAGTTAATGTGTTTAGATGTTTCACAATACCAGATGACATCAGAGAATCACCTGTTACTTGGGTTTCTAGAGGTTTCTGGAGAAAACTGTCATATGAGTGCGAATGTTGAATTTTCAGGGTTAAGGTTTGTAAATATTTCTGTTTATCTTAACTTCATTTATTAGGTTATCCTGTGCAGAGACAGAAAGTGCCAAAGTATATATCATATCCGATATTTTGTCGATACATGTGTTTGTCATGAACTTCATTTAGTCTGTATATACCTATAGAAATATATTAGCAACGTGGCTGCTAATGAGCTTAAAATACTACGAAAGATGTATTTCTTATGTCCTTGTTATAATACGAGGAAATATATAGAAAACGAGGTATTTTGTGCTACGAAGAAATAACGAATGTGTTAGCTGCTTACGAAACTTATTTAACTGATCAATTTAATTAACATCCCATTTATAATTTATTTAATGTTTAAAAATATTCTTGGTTGACTATCTTGTCGACAGGTGGCCAGTACAGTCAATAGATCTCTAAACCTAATAATGACCAAAAATACATACTCTTATTTACGAGTGAGGGTATTGGTTGGAATGCTAGAGGTTTGAGTAATCGTGAATAGGCTTAAGTTGAAGAGAATATGTGTAAATATTTGTGTATATTTAAATTAATTCTCATATTTCATGAATTATCAGTTAGCTTATAAAAAACAAATTCAACGTTATGAGGTACGTAAATAATATTTAGTTATCTGTTCTTCTTCAGGAAAGATATTTATTTAAACACGATGAAGGAAGCAGGAAATCTCCTACTAGTGTTGTAGCGAGCGTGGTGTACGTAAATAAAATTAGATTTTGTGATCAATTTCCTTCCAAACTACTTGTCTTGTGTCGTTTATTGTAAAACCTATGTTTACGAGACAGACTAAAGATATCCGATACATGGACAGATCAGTTTCTTTTCAAATCACGTTTAATTCAGTCTTCTGGTATCAACTTAGGAAACAATTTTATTGTTTCAACAGATAGTTTCAGTTACTGAACTTCATTTCTGCTACGTGGTATTCTAATAAAATTGTATTGTTTTTATTTTAAAAAAAAAACACGGTATAACTTGTTATATTTTCCCCGTTTTGATGAGCTCTGTTACTATATTAATCCTTTCATTTTAGAAACTTTATATAGTAAGTGTTAACTAGCGTGGAGTAAGTGTTAACTAGCGTGGATGTTCTGTAAATCTAATGACATAGTTAATACAGTAAAATACAATTAGAAAAAATTGAGTATAATGTTTTTACATTAATGTTAACAGTTGTTAACACGGGTTTGATATGATGTTTTTGTGATAAAAGGATGTTTGGCACATATTGTTAATATCACGTACATTTATATTATAATAACAGTTAAATGTAAGTTTATAAAGTGACTTTGACATATAGTAAGTAAGGTTAAAAATATGATTTATTGACTTGATTGATTACATAACATTTGCGATCACTACAGTATTAAAGTCACAGCAGCTGACTGTCAACCTCAAACATATCAACCAAACTTGTAAGATATGTAAACTAATCTATTCAACGAAATTACATCCTAAAACTCCCCGATAAATTACAACCGGATTACGTCCGAAATCTCCCGATAAATTACAACCGAATTACGTCCGAAATCTCCCGATAAATTACAACCGGATTACATCCGAAACTTCCCAACAAATTACAACCGGATTACATCCGAAACTTCTCGATGAATTACAAAGGGATTACATCCGACATCCTCGGTTAGATTACAATCAGATTAACTCAGACACTTTTCAATAAATTACAATGGAATTACCTACGAAACCTCTCTCTCTCTCTAGTTTTGTATAGGTTTTTACATTAATAGTCGTGTGACTTCTGTATATTAAACTATATATTAAACTATTTTATC
>NW_013671097.1:32497-36091 GCF_000517525.1 Limulus polyphemus
CCTATACTAAACTATTTTATCATTCCTACAGAAGACACACGACTATTAATGTAAAAACCTATACTAAACTATTTTATCATTCCCACAGAAGACACACGACTATTAATGTAAAAACCTATACTAAACTATTTTATCATTCCTACAGAAGACACACGACTATTAATGTAAAAACCTATACTAAACTATTTTATCATTCCCACAGAAGACACACGACTATTAATGTAAAAACCTATACTAAACTATTTTATCATTCCTACAGAAGACACACGACTATTAATGTAAAAACCTACACTAAACTCTTTTCTCATTCCCACAGAAGACACACGACTATTAATGTAAAAACCTATACTAAACTCTTTTATCATTCCTACAGAAGACAACGACTATTAATGTAAAAACCTACACTAAACTCTTTTATCATTCCCACAGAAGACACACGACTATTTTACATTAATAGTCGTGTATATGCTTTCAGAAACATTTAGTTGAATTATTTAATGAGATATCTTCCGCTAAAAATAATTAAACAAGATAAAGAAATATTTTGTTGTTTTTTCGTGAATCAAATGATGAAATGTATATCAGAACAGAAATCCGAATTTTTAATATTTATTTTTCACCTTGTATTGAAGTATCTGTATCTATACTCACAGGGGAAAATTTTCTTTTCACACACTACAGGTATATAAACGCTATGGTTTGTATGAATTGAGTTATTCTTATATTTCCAATAAAAAGGCCTTACATGGCCTGGTAGTTGGGGAACTCGACTCGCAATCTGCAGGTCCCGGGTTCGAATCTCATCACCAAACGCACCTGCCCGTTCATCCGTGGTGGCGTTATAATGTGACGGTGAATCCCACTTTCTTTGGTACAAAATAGCCCAAGAATGTAGAGGTAGGTGTTGTTGACTGGCTGCCTTCCCTCTTGTCTATCACTTCTAAACTAGGGACGGCTAGTGCTGTTAGCCCTCGACTAGCTTTGCGCAAAATTCATTAAACAACCCACCCACCCCCAAACAAAACTACTGAGGCTGCAATGTAAAGAAGGATATTTCGCTAATCACAGACTTATAATTTTGGGCTTAAACTATCGAAATCCTGCTTATCAATTTTTTCATAAAAATGTTTTAAATATTCACGAAACAAATTATTAGTAAGTAGAAAATTTTGAGTTTATGAATAAACTAAGGTACTTAGTCTTCAACACTGATAGAAAAATTAATGTTTATTTATACCACTTATATAACATCAATAGACTAATTAATGCTCAATAACTAACAACATTTGGAATATTATACCTAAGAGTACATACAACATTTAGAATATTATTCTAAGAGTACTTACAACATTTGGAATATTTTACCTAAGAGTACTTACAACATTTAGAATATTATACCTAAGAGTGCGTACAACATTTGGAATATTATACCTAAGAGTACTTACAACATTTGGAATATTATACTAAGAGTACTTACAACATTGGGAATATTATACTAAGAGTACTTACAACATTTGTAATATTATACCTAAGAGTACATACAACATTTAGAATATTATACTAAGAGTACATACAACATTTGGAATATTATACTAAGAGTACATACAACATTTAGAATATTATACTAAGAGTACTTACAACATTTGGAATATTATACCTAAGAGTACATACAACATTTGGAATATTATACTAAGAGTACATTCAACATTCGGAATATTATACCTAAGAGTACATTCAACATTCGGAATATTATACTAAGAGTACTTACAACATGTGGAATATTATACCTAAGAGTACATACAACATTTGGAATATTATACTAAGAGTACATACAACATTTGGAATATTATACCTAAAAGTGCATACAACATGTAGAATATTTTACCTAAGAGTACATACAACATTTGGAATATTATACTAAGAGTACTTACAACATTTGGAATATTATACTAAGAGTACTTACAACATTTGGAATATTTTACCTAAGAGTACTTACAACATTCGGAATATTATACCTAAGAGTGCGTACAACATTTGGAATATTATACCTAAGAGTACTTACAACATTTGGAATATTATACCTAAGAGTACATTCAACATTCGGAATATTATACCTAAAAGAACATACAACATGTGGAATATTTTACCTAAGAGTACTTACAACATTTGGAATATTTTACCTAAGAGTACTTACAACATTTGGAATATTATACTAAGAGTACTTACAACATTTAGAATATTATACCTAAGAGTACATACAACATTTGGAATATTATACCTAAGAGTACATACAACATTTGGAATATTATACCTAAGAGTGCATACAACATTTAGAATATTATACCTAAGAGTACATACAACATTTGGAATATTATACCTAAGAGTACATACAACATTTGGAATATTATACCTAAGAGTACTTACAACATTTGGTTATTTTAATATTTAACTTGTACAATTATTGCCAATTAGATTGAGTCGTTTTAATTTATTTTTGTGCCCCCTAGTGGCACAGCGGTATGTCTGCGGAATTACAGCGCTAAAAATCCGGGTTTCGACCCCGTGGTGGGCAGAGCACAGATAGCCCATTGTACAGCTTTCTGCTTAATGACAAACAAACCTTTATTTTGTACGCATGTTTTTCTCTTTATTAGTGGATTTGTTAGAAAGCACAATTAGTTATAGAAACCCAATTTTTAGCGTTATAAGCCCATTTGCTTGCCACTAAGTCACTGGGTGGCATCTAGTAATTTATTTTTTTTCTTGTTCGAGAATCTTTTTCTAGAAGCATTTGCTTTTTGTGTGTCCGTCCGTTTCATGCAGTAGGTTCATTGTGGCTAAAATTATTAATTGTTTATAATATACTATCTCATACGTGAATAAACATGAATTATTCGTGTATTCTTATAATAATAATATGTCAGTATACTTATCCGCTCGCATACACACCAGCAAGCTTCCTAAGTGCTTGTGGTATTATCAAATTTGATTAAAAAGTGGGTTTTTGGTTTTTCTACGAGAAAAATACTTTCAACTATATAATTATACCTTCACTTTAGTTATTAATTTTATAAATAACGATCTTATTTAAGCAAAAATCTGAAAGGTTTACTTAAAACAGAGTAAAAATTCTAGAAAACAAGCGTTTTTTTTTGTTGTTGTTTTTTTTCAGATTATCCGATAGCCTCAAACCCAGTGTAAAATATTATCATATCTTGCACGTAATCATTGATCTCGAACAAGTTCGTCTTTACAACATATGTATGGAATGTTATACTGAGCCTTTAATGTGAACATACTTAGAGAAATTACAAAACCAGAGTAATAAATGTTTCCAACGACTTTTTCTGGAATCTAGGATGCGCGTCATGTAAAGAAATAAAACTTGGCAACATTTTACAGTACAGCAAGCTAAGATATTCATTGTCTGTAATCTTTACTACCTGAGACACGCCCTCCCTCCCAGCGATAAACCTACAGACTTACGACGATAAAGACAGGTTTCGATACCCGTGACGGGTAGAGCAGAGATAGGCCATTGTGTAAGTTTGCGCTTAACAACAAACAAGTGGCCCGGCATGGCCAGGTGGTTAC
>NW_013671097.1:36936-38658 GCF_000517525.1 Limulus polyphemus
AGTAATGAAGAGCAAAATATTATATGTAGCTGACCATTATTACGTCATAAGTGTAGATATACACATAGTAATGAAGAGCAAAATATTATATGTAGCTGACCATTATTACGTCATAAGTGTAGATATACACGTACTAATGAAGAGCAAAATATTATAGGTAGCTGACCATAATTACGTCATAAGTGTAGATATACACATACTAATGAAGAGCAAAATATTATATGTAGCTGACCATTATTACGTCATAAGTGTAGATATACACATAGTAATGAAGAACAAAATATTATATGTAGCTGACCATTATTACGTCATAAGTGTAGATATACACATAGTAATGAAGAACAAAATATTATAGGTAGCTGACCATTATTACGTCATAAGTGTAGATATACACATACTAATGAAGAACAAAATATTATATGTAGCTGACCATTATTACGTCATAAGTGTAGATATACACGTATTAATGAAGAACAAAATGTTTAACAAGAAACGTGAAAGTGTTTTTACATGGTAGTATCTAAGGTTATATTCCTGTAACAAACGAAATACTGCTAAGTGTGAGTTTGATATGTCAAAATAATGACTTAAAATGACAAAACAGGGCGACTCGTGTGTAAAAACAACAACAACATTGATTCGTATTGAACCACAAGATAAGCTGCAGATGTTACAATGATCGAGAGACGTTGCTAAATTTTCAAAATAACTCCCCCCCCCCCCAGTGGCTTTATCACTAAGTTCTTATCCCCCAGTGGCACAGCAGTATGTTTGCGGAGTTGCAGCACTTGAAACCGGGTTTCGATACCCGTGGTGGGCTAATTACAGGTAGCAAATGGTGTAGTTTTATGCTTAAACTAACAACAAACAAATACAAAGTTTTTTTATGTAAGAAAGAGCGCTTAATTACTCTCATTATTTGTAAGACGCAAAAATGTGTTTTACTTAGATAGCTATAAAACTTTTTCTAAGATCGGTTATATAAAAAAGAAAAGAAAAAAGTGTTCTCTTTTTTCTAACGTAATTAATTTTTTTTTCATTTTACGACTGAAGTTTCAAACTTTTCTTCATGAAATGCTTTAGTAAGTAACTCGTTAGTGGTTACCGTTATGGAATGAAACAGCTGAATTTACACAAAGTTCAACAATATGCTGGAAGAACTTAACGAACTTTCTCCTCCGGCAGTCTAGACTCTACAGTTTTTAAACAAAGACAGAATTCTAGTCGTGACTTATAGGGTTTTCACCTCGTTCTGCTAAACATCAACCTTACTCGGAACGCTATCAGCCCCAAGATTGAATAAGTTATATGAAACTGTTTGAGTACGTTACTCGCAACTGTTCGAGTGTGTTACTTGTGATTGTTTGAGTACGTTTCTCGCAACTGTTTGAGTGTGCAGTGCGTGTTTGTTTGAATATATTACATGCCGTTGCTTGAGTGTGGAGTGCGTGTTTGTTTGAGTATGTAACATGCCATTGTTTGAGTGTGTAGTGCGTGTTTGTTTGAGTATGTTACATGCCATTGCTTGAGTGTGTAGCGCGTATTTATTTGAGTATGTTATGCCGTTGTTTGAGTGTGTAGTGCGTTTTTGTTTGCAATATGTTATATGCCATTGTTTGGGTATGTTACATGCCATTGTTGGAGTATGTTACATGCCATTGTTTGAGTATGTTACATGCCATTGTTTGGGTATCTTTGTAATATATAAAGTGGGGTGGAACC
>NW_013671097.1:39577-40922 GCF_000517525.1 Limulus polyphemus
TGTGTAGTGCGGGTTTGTTTGAGTATGTTACATGCCATTGTTTGAGTATGTTACATGCCATTGTTTGGGTATCTTTGTAATATATAAAGTGGGGTGGAACCCTAAGTGTTTGTGCCACATTTTGACACTGTTTGACCCGTTTTTCTAGACAACCATCGTGTGGCCTATACGTGATATCATCCCGTTTTTCCAGACAACCATCGTATGGCCTATACGTGATATCATCCCGTTTTTCTAGACAACCATTGTGTGGCCTATAAGTGATATTATCCCATTTTTCTAGACAGACATCGTGTGTTAAATAAGAAATAAAACCTAAATACGAAAGTTATTGTTTTATTTTGGCAAAAATGTTTTACACCAAAAAAATCGTGTAAAATCACAACGAAAATAGAATATTATTCAAGTAATGTCTAAAATATCCATTACTTTCAGTCCCCTGGCGTTAAAAAAATATCCAAGCGTAAATCATTGAAAATCTAATCTAAATCTCAAAAATAAAAACGTTAAGTTTCACTGTAACTAATACATCTCAGCATCTAGAACAACAAACCACCATTTAAACACGCACCAAACGACATTAATTCATACTTAATCAATATTACCAGTTTACCATATACTTTGTCAGGAAATCTCAAATTAAAATATACTAAAGAAACTTATAGTATTTCAAAGAATATCCCCCGAAACCATCATATTTCAACCAATCGTGTTTGGTTTCCAAAAAAAAAAATTATTTTCGGGATTTCTGTTTCCTTCGAAATAAAAACAGTGAAATAACGTAGTTCGCGATAATTTTAATTGGCCTTTACTTCATTTCTAGATAATTCTGTGGTATTGGCCACAAGGGAAAAACCTAGAGCTCGTAAAAACGTGGAATATTAAAAATTAATTGATTTTTCTGACTCCAAGACCTCAGTATAAACATAGAGACGCTTCTAAAATAACAGCGAATATTTAACCAAATGATAAGCGACGTCTGTGTGTGTGTGTGATATGATTTTTACCTAAATAACAGTTTTTGAAAATTCCACAACTGTTTTATTATCTCAAATTGGTGAAAGACACGTGAATATATCTTCTTGAAAACAGCGGTGTCTTATTATTGAGTGGGGAAGAGTTAACCATCAACTGGGAACGACATCGCTTCAGGCCATCTTCAGCTCCTGTTATTTAAAAGCTTATCAAACAGTGTGAAAAATACAATAAAATAACAATGGATTCTTTAAATTCGATATTAAAGTATATTTTACTGTTTTATTTTGCATATTGTGAATTACAATATGATTTTTTTTTCTGTTGTTACTTACCATCTCATTTAGTTTCGACTTCACTAACTATTTTA
>NW_013671097.1:41468-42867 GCF_000517525.1 Limulus polyphemus
AAAAAACCAAAACTTGATTTTTCTCGGTATTAAATAGCTTCAAGTGCTAGCTAACACAGTAAAAAATAATAAAAGCTACTGTGAAACTAACACTTTATTCCATATATGGCTACATGTAAAAAAACCAAAACTTGCTTTTTCTCGGTATTAAATAGCTTCAAGTGCTAGCTAACACAGTAAAAAATAATAAAAGCTACTGTAAAACTAACACTTTATTCCATATATGGCTACATGTAAAAAAACAAAAACTTGCTTTTTCTCGGTATTAAATAGCTTCAAGTGCTAGCTAACACAGTAAAAAAATAATAAAAGCTACTGTAAAACTAACACTTTATTCCATATATGGCTACATGTAAAAAAACCAAAACTTGCTTTTTCTCGGTATTAAATAGCTTCAAGTGCTAGCTAACACAGTAAAAAATAATAAAAGCTACTGTTAAACTAACACTTTATTCCATATATGGCTACATGTAAAAAAACCAAAACTTGCTTTTTCTCGGTATTAAATAGCTTCAAGTGCTAGCTAACACAGTAAAAAATAATAAAAGCTACTGTTAAGTGATATATTCATAATGTTGAGACTCAAAGGTATAATCCAACTTATTGTAATCGAGTTGGGTTAGTGGATAATATAAACTGATTGTAGACTGATTTTATTAATTTAAGTACAGTATTGGCCAAAATGAGTAGTAACAGACATACATGTACGAATTGTTATTCTGGTCTGTTTAAGTTGTTTTGAACATTTGTTTGTCAAAACGCACACACATACACACCTGTTTTAAATAAATGGGTGTGCTTTTGGTATAATATTTTTGAAACAGATCAACTCTTTGTTTAGACAATGCCACTGTACTTGGTGTAGAGTCATGCTTCGTCACATGCCAGAAGTTATAGGGCGTCAAATTGTTCGACTGTCCAGAAATGGTATGAAGCAAACGGTCATTGTCAGAACAGTAGGATACACCCAGTGTATTGTATCCAGAATCCTGAAACGTCATCGGACTACAAGAAACGTTGTTCCAGGAAAGTTTACTGGTAGACGCCAAAAAACTACTGCCCGAGATGACCGTGCTTTGATCAGGTTGGCACGTCAAGGCCCGAGATGACAGTGTTTTGATCAGGTTGACAACTCAAGGTCGAAAGAAGTCTTGCAACACATTACTACAGGAACGGCATGAACATATTCATTCCAGGATATCCAAGATAGCAGTGAATATGAGACTGACCAAACTAAGGTTATTTTGCAAGAAGGGCTATCTGTAAACCGATATTCGTTCTCTTGTGTAAACATTTTATAAAATATCTTAGATACTTACCACCAGAGTTCGTTCTTTTGTGTAAACATTTTATAAAATATCTTAGATACTTACCACCAGAGTTCGTTCTTTTGTGTAAA
>NW_013671097.1:43867-46092 GCF_000517525.1 Limulus polyphemus
TTTATAAAATATCTTAGATACTTACCACCAGAGTTCGTTCTTTTGTGTAAACATTTTATAAAATAGCTTAGATACTTACCACCAGAGTTCGTTCTTTTGTGTAATTTTTCTAAAATATCTTAAATACTTACCACCAGAGTTCGTTCTTTTGTGTAAACATTTTATAAAATATCTTAGATACTTACCACCAGAGTTCGTTCTTTTGTGTAAACATTTTAGGAAATATCTTAGATACTTACCACCAGAGTTCGTTCTTTTGCTACATTTTATTATTTTTTTGTTGAATTTCGAGCACAGCTACTCAAGGCCTATCTGCGCTAGTCGTACCTAATTTAGAAGTGATAGACTAGACCAGCGTTTCCCAAACTGTGTTCCGTCCGAGATTGATAGGTGCTCGTAAGTAAATCATGATTTTAAATTTTAATAAAATATTTAACACTTTTTGTACGATCATAATGTATTATGAAATATTTTCCTATGCATTAGAATTAGATAATATCGATAATATTGATTTTGCATTGAAGAAGAATTATAGAAGATGCCATATCTATTCTACATAATATTGTAGTGGAGAGGTTTGTACCTAAAATATATTATAAGCATAAAAATGTAAAAATTCATTAATGTGTAATTTGATTAAATAAATAAATGAATAATATACAAATATAGAGGGCGCTATTTTTAATTTCAAAACCAAACCCCCAAAAATGTTATGAGTGTTCCATAAGCTTTTTCTCAACTGAAAAGTGTTCAGTGGCCAAAAAAGTTTGGGAAACGCTAGACTAGAAGGAAGGCAGCTAGTCAACACCGCCAACTCTTACGCTACTCTAATCGAGTAGTGGGATTGACCGTCACATTATAACGCCCCCACAGCTGAAAAGGCGAGCATGAAATTGGAATCTGCGACTCTCAGATTCTAAGAGAAACGTCCTTACAACCTGGTCATGACATTTTATTACAACACCTAACAACCTGATCATGACGTTTTATTACAAAACCTAACAATCTGGTCATGACGTTTTATTACAGTACCTAACAACTTGGTCATGACGTTTTACTAAAACACCTAACCATTGGCCATGACGTTTTGTTACAAAACCTAACAACCTGGTCATGACGTTTTATTACAACACCTAACAACATGGTCATGACGTTTTATTACAACACCTAACAACCTGGTCATGACGTTTTATTACAACACCTAACAACCTGGTCATGACATTTTATTACAACACCTAACAACCTGGTCATGACGTTTTATTACAAAACCTAACAATCTGGTCATGACGTTTTATTACAACACCTAACAACCTGATCATGATGTTTTATTGCAACACCTAACAACCTGGTCAAGACGTTTTACTAAACCACCTAACCATTGGTCATGACGTTTTATTACAAAACCTAACAATCTGGTCATGACGTTTTATTACAGCACCTAACAACTTGGTCATGACGTTTTACTAAAACACCTAACCATTGGTCATGACGTTTTGTTATAAAACCTAACAACCTGGTCATTACGTTTTACTGCAACACCTAACCACTGGTCATGACGTTTTATTACAACACCTAACAACCTAGTCCTGACGTTTTATTACAACACCTAACAACCAGGTCATAACGTTTTATTACAACACCTAACCACTGGCCATGACGTTTTATTACAACACCTAACAACCTGGTCATGACATTTTATTACAACACATAACCACTGGTCATGACGTTTTATTACAACACCTAACAACCTGGTCATGACGTTTTATTACAACACCTAACAACCTAGTCATGACGTTTTATTACAACACCTAACAACCTGGTCACGACATTTTATTACCACGATTTTGTTCAACTTGGGACATGATGGTGGGTAAAACAAAATACGCGGCCTGGCTAACTAATGAATGAATATTGGCGGTAAAATTCTTATCAATGCTATAACTGTAGCTTACCAGTTTGACCGTCAATTTTGATTTCATTTATTTAAGTAGCATGCTCAACGCTTTTTTGGTCGCACCTTTTTTTCACACCTAAGGTGTTTTGTCAACACACCAACAAACCACATCAAGTAAGAAAGTGACACACGATAGTAACTCACATTAGCTTTAGGATCACAACCCTGTTATTCAGAACAGACCTATATTTTACAGAAACAACCTGCCCGGCATGGCCAGGTGGTTAAGGCGCTCGACTCGCAATCTGTGGGTCGCAGGTTCGAATCCCCG
>NW_013671097.1:46930-51648 GCF_000517525.1 Limulus polyphemus
AAAGACAAAGATTGATAAATATATTTAATAGCAGAACAAACACTCGTGTGCAATACCTTTAAAGAGAGAAGCGAACACACAGTTTTAGTTATTTTTAAGAAAGCAAGTAACGCGAGGACTGTTGTAACTCAGAGCTGTCTTTATCCTTTTTATAATATTATCACCATTTCTTTCTCTTCGAACCACATATTTCCTCCTCTTAACCAGTCAGGCGCCAAGAATCTCCCTATTGATGCATAACACTTGTTATTACCCCCAGTCCTCCGCTTCTGTTACATACATTTTTGAAACGAACACTCACTTTACATTTATCGATTCAAAACTTTTTTCTTCCAATGACAAATGAAAAAGTCAGCTTTGTAAATGGCATCACACGCTGAGTAGCCATAACATACCTTCATTGATACGACCTTTTTCCACGTCCAACGAGACTATTAATGTAAGAACGGCTGCTCTGTAATGTGCAAGACGATGACTGGAAGACAGATTCCAAGAAATCAAATCCTCATGCAAAATTCAATACATGGGTTCCGAAAAGCTATGATAGACAGTGTTTTTCTTTCTCGTGCTGGTTTTACCATTTACTTTGCTCGACCAACTATTGTTTGGTACAGAACCATGGTAACGATAGAGATGCAACTTACGGGGCTTTACAAATGCTATATGTATTCATTTTTCTGAAATGAAATACAGTGACAACGACAATAAATCTAACGTAGTTGGTAATACAAGTTAAACCAAGTGTTAAATATGGTGACAAGGACAGTAAGCCTAACGTGGCTGGTAATACAAGTTAAACCAAGTGTTAAATATAGTGACAAGGACAGTAAGCCTAACGTGGCTGGTAATACAAGTTAAACCAAGTGTTAAATATAGTGACAAGGACAGTAAGCCTAACGTGATTGGTAATACAAGTTAAACCAAGTGTTAAATATAGCGACAAGGACAGTAAGCCTAACGTGATTGGTAATACAAGTTAAACCAAGTGTTAAATATAGTGACAAGGACAGTAAGCCTAACGTGATTGGTAATACAAGTTAAACCAAGTGTTAAATGCAGTGACAAGGACAGTAAGCCTAACGTGGCTGGTAATACAAGTTAAATCAAAAGTTCCTTAGTAATTATGCGATAAAAGTTGTACATTACTTCGTCATATTCCAATGATGGAACAGGATTTAGATAGTGCTTGGGAAAGCAACTATGCTAATTATTTACACAACTGGAAGTGCTTCAACGTCTTGATATCGAATTCCGGTGAGAGCAAAGACAATAAAAAAAAATCACATCGTATATCAAGGAGTGACCAATGAGAAGCTCAAACCATGAAAGATTAGCGTTTATTTATACACATTTCCAACTGTGACGAGATGTAAACTCTTGTTGTAGTCCATCAGCACAACAGCAGATGATCATTAACTTCAGAGATACAAATTAATCTAATTAATATACCTTTGTAAGTAAAAGTGTGCTAAGTCATAAAATAAAAGCGTATACTGGCTTGAATGCGTCGATTCGTCAGTACACTACTTCGCTATTACTGATATTTTCGGCCATAATCCCAACAATAGCTTACGAGATTCGACTAGATCAGAAGCTTTGCGCTAGTCCTAAACCCATATATTAAACTAACAATTCAAAATAATACTCAAAGCAATACTGATATATATATATGTATATTAAACAAATGAAACATATTATATATGTTATGTATTATAAGCAATATTACTTGAAACTGATGATGACTAGGAACCTACTTTGAGACTAATAATGCTTGGATTATAACTTTACTTACAAGACTCATGAGAACTAAGTTACTTTTTTCATGTAGTATCATTTATTCCTTGTTCTCAAAGTAAAACTTGGCACAATTAACATTTTTCACTAACGATTTTTAATTGTATTTTTTTTTGTTCAGTTTCATATCTAACAAGTTTAACTTCAGCCAAATACAAAAATCACCTGAATGATGTTCTTATTAAGTAGAAAAAGTGACGCATGATTCAAAATATTCTCCTAAATACGATTTTGATAAAAAAAATTGTTTCTTTTATACTTCTCTTGCAGCGTTCTCTAGCGGATATTTGCGCTCTGCCTCTCGCTGGGATTCGAACCCCAGATTTTAGCGTTGTAAGTCCGGCAACTTATCGTTGACTCGCAGAGAGACTCCGTGCAAAGCTACCCAGTGGCTAGTGTCCCTAATGTTGGACTTATAGACCTAATGTTGGACTTATAGACCAATGGAAAGAAAACCAGTTCTCGTTTCCCGTTATCAACTGTTGACTAATGAAAAACACAAAACTCACTCTATCAAAGTAATTAGGATTCTTTGTTTTTATTTCGGGGTGGGGGTGGGGGGTCATTAGGACGAACTGTCACTCTTAAAATCAAATTTAACATTCTTCCAAGTTCAAGTCAGATGTCCAGACCGTTTCTAGAGAAAACACAAATTAATGAAATAGTTACTTTTAGCTTTATTTATTATAATAATACACAGATTTTGTCTGTCCTGAAAATGCGCATGCAACTTACTTTTTAAATGCGTATGTGCGCGCACTTCATAGCAACGGATGTAAAGATACTTTAATAGCCGTTTTGTACAACTTATTAAACGCTTATTAAAAAATGTCTGCTGTGTGGTCGTAGAATAGCATGATAAGTTTTATATATTGATAGTATTAAGTATGGTAAAGTTTAGTCCTAACTAAAATATAGCCAAAAACGTGCGCAAGTTACTGTGTTAATCTATCGTTTTTATCGAATATAGATTTAATTAATAAAATGGACTTATACATTTCGGTGTCTACGATTAGAATTATTTTGTATTATTCTAAAAATCCTGTATTTACAGAAGAGCTGTTGCAATAAAAATATTGATTTGACCACAAATGTTTTGCTGGTCTTTGCTAGTTTAATACTAATATCATCACCATATAGAAATTTATTTATCACAGCTTGTCCAGCAAAGTTTATCGTCAAAAACTCTACACTTTTGATTTCATATTTCAAACCTAGAGTCAAAAGAATCCTTGTTAATTCTGTTTCATTAAAACATAGATGGAATTTTTCCTGTCATTAAACTCTGTACATTTAAAATATATGCACTGGCCTTTGGAACTGTGAGAAACCAATTGACCTCCATTTAAATAAGAAACATGACAGTCTTTGAATCTTTTAAAAACCTCATAAATCACCTCTAAATGATATCCACTGGCCTTTGGAACTCTTGTAAACCTCATCAGTTACCCAGTGGATATAATTTAGATGTAACTGATGAGGTTTCCAAGAGTTCCAAAGGCCAGTGGATATCATTTAGATCCTTTGGAACTCTTGGTACTTCATGAACTACATCCAAATGATATCCACTGGTCTTTGGAACCCTTATGGCTTCATTAACTACATCCAAATGGTATCCACTGGCCTTTGGAACTAAACCTCATGAATTACGTCTAAATGATATCCACTGGCCTTTGGAACCCTTAAGGCTTCATGAACTACATCCAAATGATATCCAATGGGTTTTGAAACCCTTAGGGCTTCATGAACTACATCCAAATGGTATCCACCGGCCTTTGGAACTCTTGGAAACCTCATGAATTACATCTGAATGATGTCCACTGGTCTTTGAAAATATCGGAAACCTCATGAATTGCATTCAAATTATATCCACTAAACTCTGGAACGTTTAGAAATCTCATGATTTACATCTAAATGATATCCACTGATCATAGGAACTCTTAGAAATCTCGCGAACTACATTAGGATGGTATACATTAGTCTTTGAGAATCTTAGAAACCACTCGCACCTCGTTATCTAACTTATGTATATTAAAGGTGTACTTAACACAGTACGTTTGATTTGACCATAAAAATATTGTTATCAATCGTTTAGAAACATTTCAATAATCATACAATATCCTCATCGTTCATATAATATACCACAGGTTTATTCTGTAGTTATAGGTAGTTAGGCTCTTATAAGAAAAGTATTTAGTAATGCTATTGCATGATAGTGACACACTGTATCAGTATAATACTACGTATATTGACTGAGATACTTTAAATTCAAAGTCAACAATCATTTATAAACGTGGTTCAAAGTAGCATACGCATCAAGTGTATAAGAGTGGCTTCTCTTCTATATATTGTTTGGAAACTCTTCAATTGGTGGAACAGCTTTTATCAGAATTGCATTGTTTCGTATGTAGTGTAATGTCACCGAAAATCGGTCGCTTCTGGAAAGGGTACATAACCTCTCTTTCCGGCGCAAATTATTCATGTGTTCAGATCGTGGACATAGATTTTTTTCAATGACCCTGTAAAGCAAAGAAACATGGATCAACATGGGAAGCCAGGATCATCCGGAAAGAAACGTGCAACAAGTCGTATCTCAGACGTAATAAGCAAAGTGAAATGCATGAGAATCCACGATCACAAAGGTCAGAGAAAAAAAACATACACGTTCTCCAGGCAACAGTATAAATATAATTAAGAAGGATCTTCTTCTGAGAAAAAAATAATAAATACATGCCAATATATGGCTTCCAGTCATACCTACGGCTTAACTGTTGCATATCTCAAGCAACTGGAGAATGATCCAGGTATTCATACTATTCCATAAGAAAACCTGCCGGTGAAGTCGATAATTTCAGCACCAGTGGGTTTCTGTGCATTGGAATGCACTGAAAATACTGTAGTTCTCGTACACCGTGCCCGGCATG
>NW_013671097.1:52648-59550 GCF_000517525.1 Limulus polyphemus
CAAACCAAACCCAAAATCGTACACCGAGTGAAGTATGTAAATCATGCTTGGAAAAGCGGTGTACTTTGGACGTGACACCATTACAATGGAATTTTTTCGAAAGGAGACTACGCTGCAGAGATAATTTCAAAATGCACAGTTTCAGAAAGTAAATGACCGTACGTGGTGACGTGGACTGTAAAGACGTGGTGATGTTCCAAATCGTTTTACTAAAACTTATTCAACCTCTGTATAAACATTCGTTTTACTTTGTTCAAGATGCTGAAGAATAAAAGTTCAGAGATAATTCAACAGAGCTATGTATTTACAAATATATTAAAACTCACTAGGCCGTTAAAATTCTTATAATACAACTCTGTAACACTGGTGCATTTTCAACTGTAAACCAGATATATATATATCGTATCTGATAACAGTTTTTCACGCTTATTTTTGTAATTCAAGTTATCAGAATTGAATCTTAGAGTAAGTATATTATAGATAAACGAAAAACAGCACAAACTTTGCAAATAGAAATAAGTTTATATTAAAATGAAATCCAAACCAGAGTACATATCTGCATCTTTGTTCTTTGTTTCTTTTGAAAAACAAAACAATTATAATTGGATCATTCGACGTTTTTTATTAATTAAATTTAATTAAAAAATGTAACTGATATTTTCTTCCAGACAACATTATTTGATATGCGAGGTTTCCAATGAAGTTTCCGTTACAATACAGCCCCTCCTCTCTTAAGTCTGTGGGCTTATAACTCTAAAAATCTGGTTTCGATACTCTTGGTGGGTACAGCGCAGATAACCCCATTGTGCAGCTTTGTGCTTAACTACAAACAAACAATCACCATACACTATAAATAAAACAATGAGAAATTAAAATAAATCTTCTATATTCAATTTTAAGGTGGCTATCAGTAAAATCCCAAGAGTTGACGGGGGGGGGGAGGTGCCTTCCTTGTGGTGGGCAGTTCAGCACTAGAAACGTCAGAAGATAGCTTTAACATAAAAGAAACGATGAATTAAGTTCCGTATCACTTTTGTGAGGTCTCAGAAACCTAAAAGTTTCGCCCGATGAAAAGGGGTTTAATTTATATGTACAGTCAGGAAACACTTGTAAAGCAGACAAGATTGAAGAGATCACATGTTTTCCTTAAGAACTGACTTTAAAGGATGAATACTATCAAAATAATCTTCATGACATAGACAGTGGTAATTCTTCTGTATACTCCCAAACATTTTTAATATGGAGTTTCTTTGGAGCTTTTTTAGCTTTATATAACTGGGATAGGAGAGGATATTAATGCTGTAATAAACACGTTAATACTGTTTATAATGATGTGCTGTAATAAACACGTTAATACTGTTTATAATGATGTGCTGTAATAAACACGTTAATACTGTTTATAATGATGTGCTGTAATAAACACGTTAATACTGTTTATAATGATGTGCTGTAATAAACACGTTAATACTGTTTATAATGATGTGCTGTAATAAACACGATTGAAGGTAATTCATAAGTGTTTGCTCTTTACAGATGTTTCAGCTTAATCAATATTTGCATCTCAAAATTAATATTTAAATGTTTACTTTTTACAAAGAATTTCTATCTGTGTGTTTAGTAATTCATTTGTAGAATGTGTTCCCATTCCTCCAATATTAGAAGGTGTTAATTACATTCTAGTTCATTCTAGTAAGAGTGAAGTTATAATTAATATGATGAAGAATAAAAATAATACAGCATAGTCGTTCATTCGATAATTTTATTTTTCTCTTGTCCAAGATCTACATTTAAATCTTGAGAATTCATCGTCTTGAAGTAGATCATACGAAGAGATTTGTATCTTCATAAGTTCCAGGGATTAAAGGCAGAATCTCTTCATTGAGATTGTTTTAATGTTTGAAAAACACATTCCTCTGACTGAAGATAAATATTGTCACAAGAGTAGCTTGTTCTTGATAACGATTCAATTAGGCTACCTTCCAGCTCTTGTTTGCTCAGCAAATTGAAACCACGAAGGTTTTTAGCTAGAATTTGGCCGTCTGTCTGCAGGACATGTTAGAGTTTAGAGTATAAAGTAGACTACCATAACGAAGGATGTGATTTTCCAGAAGTCTGTGTCAGCACCAGCTGCAAGCTGCAGTGACAAGACGTAATCCTCTTTTCGTGGTTTTCACAATCAATATAGAACTGTGTTATAATACCACAAAAACAACATATGGACAATAGACGGAGAATTATTAAGTTGTTAACTCTTTATCCTACTGATTGCCACCATCATTAAATTGTTTAATTGCAAAGCGATTAATAACACTCGTAATATTGTAGCTATTGAAATTATACAATTATCAGAATTTAAAACTTTCTATTTTGGCTACCGAGGAAGTATTACTAATAAAGTTTGTTTTTTATCTACTTCTGGCAACGATTCCAAGATGTATTTAACAATTTATTTCAATATAACTAATACTTGTTCGCTCCCGGTAGCTCAGCTGTAAGCTCAAATATTTGTAATTCTATATTTCCGGGCGAATGGGCTATCTGTACTGTGTCCACTTCATGCATCAAAGCCTCAAAACTTAAAAGGTGAATACTTCAAAGAACTGACCAAATCTTTCTGTTAACCAGAGTGCTACAATGCATCAAGCCCCGAAACTTAAAAAGTGAATACTTCAAAGAACTGACTATCTGTATTGTGTCCACTTCATGCATCAAGCCCCGAAACTTAAAAAGTGAATACTTCAAGAACTGACTAAATCATTCTGTTAACCAGAGTGCTACAGAATGGGGATTTGGATACAATACAGATAGCCCATTCTGTAGCACTCTGGTTAACAGAATGATTTAGTCAGTTCCTTGAAGTATTCACTTTTTAAGTTTGGGGCTTGATGCATGAAGTGGACACAATACAGATAGCCCATTCTGTAGCACTCTGGTTAACAGAAAGATTTGGTCAGTTCTTTCAGTTTTGATTTTTTTAAATTTACACCGTGATAATATTCTAAAAGGCTAGATCTACAGATTTCTCGGTAGTAATGAAACATTATGATGCATTTTGTCGACATGTAGAAACTTACAACAAAATAGATCGTACTGGTGTTGCTTTACGAAGTTTCGCGAAGTTCGATGTTACGGTCTGTGTAGCGAGAGTTTTCATTAAACGCAGACTAACTTAACATGTTTTAAAAATTAGGTTTTTTTTTAGTCTCCATAAAATCTGGGATTGTGAAAGATTGTTAAACAGAGCCTAATCTTTCAGAAAAAAAAAATGTTCCTTTCCCGATAAGTTTCCGTTATAGGATCAAATGAGAAGCAGTAACATGGTTTGGAGAGGCAAAAATGGGAATTTTTTCTTCTATTCTCAGTTTTCGTTTCCCGCACTTTTAATAATCCTGTTTAGGGAAAGCAACCGAAATATTACGTCTCCTGTGACAGGATTTTACCAGGAACGTCAGTGGCTGACACTCATCATAAAGCTGTGTATGATTATGAAGAAAGAGGGAATCAGTGACAGAGTTTTATAGCTTTGGACGAGGATAAAATTCGATTCTTTAGAAGCGCCAAGACAGAAAGAAATGACACAGTTCAAACTGTTTTATATCGTGCAATGCTCACACCGACACTGAAGAATGTGAAGATCTGTTGTAACGAGCATTTTTAACGACACTGCTGCCTTTAAGCGTTTCTTCAAGAAACAAATAAATCTCTCGGGAAAATACTGTTTTGTTTCACCGAATCCTGCTCCACAAAGCATTAGATTATTTGACATGTTTCAAAGGAGAAGAAAAAATGTAGAAAGTGCATTTCTGATGGGTACTATTTTACTGCAAAAAAAATCGTTTTCGTGAAATGAGTGTACAGACTTCATTTAACTATGAATGCCATGCTAACCTAATCACTCTTGGTGTACACAAGATTCACATTAATTCATTCTTTGAGTAAGAGAGTTAAATCAAATCGTTCTTAATTTATTATGTATTTAAATTAAGATGTTCTTAATTTATTGTGTGTATTTAAATTAAGTCGTTCTTAATTTATTGTGTGTATTTAAATTAAGTCGTTCTTAATTTATTGTGTGTATTTAAATTAAGTCGTTCTTAATTTATTGTGTGTATTTAAATTAAGTCGTTCTTAATTTATTGTGTGTATTTAAATTAAGTTGTTTTTAATTTATTGTGTGTATTTAAATCAAATCGTTCTTAGTTTATTGCGTATTTAAGTCAAATCGTTCTTAGTTTATTGCGTATTTAAGTCAAATCGTTCTTAGTTTATTAATAAACTAAGAACGATTTGACTTATATACGCAATAAACTAAGAACGATTTGACTTAAATACACCATAAACTAAGAACGATTTGACTTAAATACACCATAAACTAAGAATGATTTGACTTAAATACGCGCGTATTTAAGCCAAATCGTTCTTAGTTTATGGTGTATTTAAGTCAAATCGTTCTTAGTTTATTGCGTATTTAAGTCAAATCATTCTTAGTTTATGGTGTATTTAAGTCAAATCGTTCTTAGTTTATTGCGTATTTAAGTCAAATCGTTCTTAGTTTATTGCGTATTTAAGCCAAATCGTTCTTAGCGTACACGATATTCGTATAAAATCCTTCTTAGTGTACAGGGAGCTCAAAATGAACAATTCTCAGTATACACAAAATTCATACCAAACCCTTCTTAGTGTATAAAAAAGTTCAAATCAAGTCGTTCTTGTTGTATACAAAGCTAATGTTATATCTTTCTTAGCATACACAACGTTCAAATTAAACAGTTCGTCGTATAAATAAAATAACCATTTTAAAGAGATTTAAGATAGTTGTATCACATTAAGACGGTGGAATTGCTAAACCCAACTTCCATTTTCTGAACTAAAGATAACTGTATAATTTTTAAATAAAACAAACATTAGTTGTTTATTTCTTTTTTCGACCAGTAATACTAAGAAAGCTTTCCAAGCAATACCACAACCGTGTGTTTTCTACTTGAGTTCCTGTGGTACTCTCGTCTTTTCTACTTGAGTACCTGTGGTACTCTCGTCTTTTCTACTTGAGTACCTGTGGTACTCTCGTCTTTTCTACTTGAGTACCTGTGGTACTCCCGTCTTTTCTACTTGAGTACCTGTGGTACTCTCGTCATACTGAAAACACTAATGGCTTAGTTAGTTTGTTTGTTTTGAATTTTGCGCAAAACTGCTCGAGGGTTATCTGCGCTAGCCGCCCATAACTTAGAAGTTATATATTAGAGGGAAGGCAACTAGTCAAAATCACCTACCGCCAACCCTTGGGCTCATCTTTATTAATAAAAACATGGATTAACCATCACATTATTACGCTTGCACATTTAAAACGACGAACATGTACATTGACGGGATTCGAGCCCGTGACCATCAGGTTATTCCAGGCTCTCCGTTCTTCACCACAAGAACATTCCTTACTTAACCCTTACTGTTTTACAATTTGTTGATCAGAAAACGGAGAAAAAAATAAAATTGGAGTAAAATTGTTTTTAAGAGTAGTTGTTGGAGAAACAGCTAAAAACAGCTAAATTGTTATCGTAAGGTTTTTATTTGAGTACACCATATTTTAATGTCCGTGTAAAGATAAACACTTTCTATGATGATTTCTTATTTAGCCAGGGCCTTGTTTTCAATGTCGTTGTTTGTGACGATCTTACACTGCTTTCTAAGTTGTCGTTTGTGAGGATCTTAAATTGTTTTCAATGTCGTTGTTTGTCAGAACCTTACATTGCTTTCAGTGTCGTTGTTTGTGAGGATCTTAAATTGTTACGTTTAATGTTGTTTTTAAGAACCTAACACCATTTTAAACGTTGTATGTTTATAAAAACCTATATTGCTATAAATGTTGGTTATAGTGAGACCTTACATGAAATGTCGTCTGTTTGTCTGAAACTTACATTGATTTATATGTTTATTTGTACGTATCATACATTACACTAAACGATGTTTATTTTTGAGGTCGTTATAGTTCAGTAACAGCTGTTTGTACGTGAGGACCTCACATTGCTTAGCTTGTCTGTTTGTGAGAACTTTGTGCTGCTTTAAATGTTGTTAGTTGTAAAACTACTTCGCTTTAAGTGATGTCTGTTTGTGAGAACTTTGAATTGCTTTAAATATTGTTAATTTTAAGACTTTAATTCGCTTTAAATGTTGTCTGTTTGTGAAGACTTTTCATGTTTAAAACGTTTGTTTGTGGGGACTTTACTGTGCTTGAAATATTATTTGTTTGTGGGGACTTTACTGTGCTTAAAATATTGTTTGTTTTTGAGGACCATACTATGCTTCAAACATTGTTTGTCTGTTGGGACTTCTTATTGCTTTAAGTGGGTTTTTTTGTGAGGACTTTACTATGTTTTAGATGTTTGTTTGTGAGGACCTTACAATGTTTTAGAGGTTTGTTTGTGAGGACCTTACTATGTTTTTAATGTTTATTTGTGAGGACCTTAATATGTTTTTAATGTTTGTTTGTGAGGACCTTACTATGTTTTTAATGTTTGTTTGCAGAACCTTATTATGTTTTAGATGTTTGTTTGTCAGAACCTTACTATGTTCTAGATGTTTGTTTGTCAGGACCTTATTATGTTTTAGATGTTTGTTTGTCAGAACCTTACTATGTTCTAGATGTTTGTTTGTGAGGACCTTACTATGTTTTAGATGTTTGTTTGTCAGAACCTTACTATGTTTTAAATGTTTGTTTGTCAGAACCTTATTATGTTTTACATGCTTGTTTGTCAGAACCTTACTATGTTTTAAATGTTTGTTTGTCAGAACCTTACTATGTTCTAGATGTTTGTTTGTGAGGACCTTACTATGTTTTAGATGTTTGTTTGTCAGAACCTTACTATGTTTTAAATGTTTGTTTGTCAGAACCTTACTATGTTCTAGAT
>NW_013671097.1:60321-61166 GCF_000517525.1 Limulus polyphemus
TAAAACAAATGAAATATTTCTACATTATAATATTTCCCTTTCATTATATGACAGTAAAACAAATGAAATATTTCTACATTATAATATTTCCCTTTCATTATATGACAGTAAAACAAATGAAATATTTCTACATTATAATATTTCCCTTTCATTATATGACAGTAAAACAAATGAAATATTTCTACATTATAATAGTTCCCTTTCATTATATGACAGTAAAACAAATGAAATATCTCTACATTATAATATTTCCCTTTCGTTATAACAATATTATTCTTTCTCCATGCATTAAAAATCCGGCTTCAATACAGATAGGCTGTTGTGTAGTTTTCTGCTTAACTACGAACAAACCACGCATTATTATCTTATTATTAATTGTTGATAAAGAGATAGATGGGGGACTTCTTCTTTATAAAATTTTCAGCTTTATGTTTACTGTTATTCAGTCCGTAGCTTACATCAGTGGAACGAATGTAATATTTTATTAATGTCTGCATGAAGAGCAGTGGTTATACACAGAAGAAATCCTATGTTGATAATCTAATTTTTTCTGAATGTAGTCGCTGACGGTGATATCAAGTTTTACATTTCTGTCAAGTTCTAATTCCCTTTTGTTTAGATTGTGACCTGGAAATGAGATTAGTCAAATTATACTTTGGATTTTGGTGTATTAAATATACGAGTGAGATCTACAATTACTTGTTTCTGTCTTTGTTTATTTTTTAGTTTATAGTTTTATTAGTTTTTAACAAACCATCTGATAAGTACATTGTTCGATATAATGCAAATTAGAGCGTCTAACTCTTACAACTTCTGACAACCTTGGATGAAACTTTCAAGCCTCC
>NW_013671097.1:61702-71859 GCF_000517525.1 Limulus polyphemus
CATTGTTACCACTTTCCCTATTTACAACTGACAAAATATCGTATTGTTACCACTTTCCCTATTTACAACTGACAAAATATCGTACTTTAACCACTTTCCCTATTTACAACTGTTAAAATATCGCATTGTTACCACTTTCCCTATTTACAACTGACAAAATATCGTATTGTTACCACTTTCCCTATTTACAACTGTTAAAATATCGTATTGTTACCACTTTCCCTATTTACAACGGACAAAATATCGTATTGTTACCACTTTCCCTATTTACAACTGTTAAAATATCGTATTGTTACCACTTTCCCTATTTACACTGTTAAAATATCGTATTGTTACCACTTTCCTTATTTACAACTGTTAAAATATCGTATTGTTACCACTTTCCTTATTTACAACTGTTAAAATATCGTATTGTTACCACTTTCCTTATTTACAACTGTTAAAATATCGTATTGTTACCACTTTCCCTATTTACAACTGTTAAAATATCGTATTGTTACCACTTTCCTTATTTACAACTGTTAAAATATCGTATTGTTACCACTTTCCTTATTTACAACTGGGCTATGAATGATTATTATTTAAACAGTTTTACAATTTACTTCTACACAAAACGTCATTAACAACCGTTTCAGTTCAAAGTTATTCCAAAAACAATTTAAATATTCTTAAGATAATCTGTATAATTTACTAATGATTGGTTATATCCACCATTCATGAATAAAAAAGTTAACAGTTTATACTATGATAGGATCATGTATCCATGTTTGTAGTAAATTCAAAGTCAGTTTATACTATTACATCATTGTCTGTGTTGCTTATATTTTAATAATAGTACGATGGTCAAATACTATATAATATCAGTCAACGAATACCATTCCATCATGAATACTAACAGTCTCTCTTGCCGTGAAGTGTACTTAAATCGCATTATCCCCTCTCCTGTATGCATCTTTATAGTCGGTCCCCATCGGCTCCCGACAAGAGAGAACAAATCAATTTATCTAATATTTCCAATACTATATATAACTCCATTCCTGACCTACAGTCTTCGTCAGAAATCTGAAAATGTGGCATTATCGTTATCTTCTCTCCAAATCATTAACCGCCTTGGAGACGTTTCTTTAACCTTAAGACTAAATTAAAAATATGTGTTTGTTTTTTTAATATCCATCTGTCAAGGAGTGAATAATTATCATTTGTTTTTCTTCTTGTTCTAAAACTTAATCAGTAATTCGTGTGTTTATTCTACGATTCGCACTATCATTAAATTCTTCATTAAAGACTCTTTCTTTTATCAAAAGATAAGAATATCCTTTCGTAATGTATATTTTAACAAATGACTTTAAATATGATGAATATTGGATTGTTCGAATGTTATTTTTTTTTAAATTTTTCCGCGATCTTGAAAAAAAAATACTACTTGAAAGTTTCTTTCCACTACAAAAGAAAAACAAAACAAATTTATTTAATGGTAAAAATTTACAGCAAATAAGATTTTCTTTCAAAAATCGGTTCCCAAAACAAAAGTGGCGATAATGAATAAGCAATAGTTAATAACATTTTTTCAGAACGGAAAATTTTAAGGACTCAAAGTATTTAGGTACAAAACTATGAGAGATAAATTTATCCATTTCTAAAATTTAAATCTATACGGTGAGACATAAAAAAAGTCTAAAATAATTTCGGTATAAAAGTGGAAAAATAAATTCAGGGGAGTAATATAATTACCGGATTTATTAGAATAATTCATGATAGGATTATATATGTTTTCTTATGGATAAGATAATATTTTATTAATATACTGTGTAAAACAAATTTAGGTTTTGTCTGAAAAGAAATGAGAAAACATGAAATGCGTCCGCATAAACTGACTTTATTTTTCTTAAAGTCAGTACGTAAAACGAACAAACAAACTAGGCCTAGAACAAACTCCGTGCTGTCTCAGACTTTACGTCAAAATTATTCATTTGTTCAGAGTAAATATTTAAAAACCAGATCCTATTTACCGTCTGGTAATCACAGAAAGCATGGCATTGCTAAATCTTTGATGTCTACTTCTTCTGAAATATTGTCTTGTTGCTAAGATATGTCGTTGATGACAGCGCGGAATGTAAGGTAAACAAGAAACTTGGATGAGCCAACTTGTCTTCGTTACTTAGTTCTCCGAATCCTTTCCTTTCTACAGCTACCACCAGAGGGAGAACTACTGCTCCCCACGGAGGCGTTAGGTTAGTTCGTGATCGCAATGCCCTGATGAGATTCTCCTGCCTCAAACAAACCTACATTATATTTAGAGTTTTTTTATGGGTATCCAAGCATGATATTCCAGTTAATGTAACGGATTTCTTCCTTTTTCTTCTTCATCTCCGTACGTTCGAACACTGGAAAGAAGAAAATGAAATCGCAGTGAGAAGGTTTTACATATTTTTAATTTACTTCAGTTAAACTACTCACTTGTGAACAAATTAACTACTTAATAAACATAACAGTTTAGTGAATTCATTGTAAAAGATTCCACATTTTTTATGTCATCTATAAATCTGTTGTTGCTAGTATATCCTCATCACCAGAACATTTTCATCATGAAGATTCATCTTATTGTTGTCATCAAGACATCCTCGTCACAAATGTTCATCTTGTTGTTGTTGTTACCAAAACATTCTCATCATGAAGATTCAAGTTATTGTTGTCATCAGGACATCCTCGTCACAAATGTTCGTCTTGTTGTTGTTACCAGAACATTGTCATCATGAAGATTCAAGTTATTGTTGTCATCAGAACATCCTCGTCACAAATGTTCGTCTTGTTGTTGTTACCAGAACATTGTCATCATGAAGATTCAAGTTATTGTTGTCATCAGGACATCTTCGTCACAAATGTTCGTCTTGTTGTTGTTACCAGAACATTGTCATCATGAAGATTCAAGTTATTGTTGTCATCAGGACATCTTCGTCACAAATGTTTGTCTTGTTGTTGTTACCAGAACATTGTCATCATGAAGATTCAAGTTATTGTTGTCATCAGAACATCCTCGTCACAAATGTTCGTCTTGTTGTTGTTACCAGAACATTGTCATCATGAAGATTCAAGTTATTGTTGTCATCAGGACATCTTCGTCACAAATGTTCGTCTTGTTGTTGTTACCAGAACATTGTCATCATGAAGATTCAAGTTATTGTTGTCATCAGGACATCCTCGTCACAAATGTTCGTCTCGTTGTTGTTACCAGAACATTCTCATCATGAAGATTCATCTTACTGTTGTCATCAGGACATCCTCATTACAAATGTTCGCCTTGTTGTTGTTACCAGAACATTCTCAACATGAAGATTCAAGTTATTGTTGTCATCAGGACATCCTCATTACAAATGTTCGTCTTGTTGTTGTTGCCAGAACATTCTCAACATGAAGATTCAAGTTATTGTTGTCATCAGGACATCCTCGTCACAAATGTTCGTCTCGTTGTTGTTACCAGAACATTCTCAACATGAAGATTCATCTTACTGTTGTCATCAGGACATCCTCATTACAAATGTTCGTCTTGTTGTTGTTGCCAGAACATCTTTCCACAACCATTGCTGTTGTTCCAATAATTGCTTATTTTGTTTTGGCAGTACATTCTCTCAATGAATAGATCACGTGATAACGAACCGACGGAGTCTTGGTGTTATGAAATGGACATCAAACAATATTTGGTTTATATTTTAGAACACAATCTGGTATCATTAGTTAGATAAAATCAAACTAACATTCATATATATATATATATAATCCACTAAAAAGCGGCTTGAGTTCTTGCATGTCTGTTCGTATCTCCGTGGTGAAAATTTTCCAACTTCCCAACCTCTGACCACCATAAAACTTTAGGGGTTCTTTGATAGACTCCCAGAGGGATTCTAAAAGCTTTTCTTTCATTCATTTTCTCATTTTACGAGTTTTGCAGCCATTTTAATTCTCCTCCTTGCCACTCTCCAGCGACTGACATGCTTGTTGTCCCGCCATCCACGTGAAGCTAAGGAAAATATAAGTTACACGCGCTCTTCGTCACGTTTTCCACGTGAAGCCAAGGGGATAAAAAACGACGCACACACTCGCTCAGTCTCATCATCCATGTAAAGCCATGATAAAATGACGCGTTTGGATTGCTAGTTGTTTGTTTATTTGTCTCTAAAGTTTTGCGCAAAGCTACGCAAGATCTTATCTTAATTTTTAGTTAATAGGCTTGAGGGAAGGCAGTTAGTCAAAAGTATCTATCGCCACCTCTTCGGTTGCTTTTTCTGATCAAATATTGAGATTTGACAGTCACTCTTAAAGCTCAACTAGAAACCACAGTGCAAAGTGCATTTTTACTTCAACGGGTCGCGAACCATGAACCCTTATTGCACATTAGTGCACACAATATCTAAACGTCACAACTGAAGCTGCTCTGTGAATAGTTTTCTTATACATCGGGTCGAGTCACGTGTCGGGCTACGGATCGGTAACTTTACGTTTCAAGACGTAATTTTACTAAACAGTTTTCTGACTTTCAACTATGGGCACGCTATAAAAGTGACTGCCAGTCAATTATTGATTCAAAGAACCGAGTCTATATGATAAAGGCCTAGAACAATGAAACTATACATTGTCAAGTAGTTTCGTCTTGGTTTGTCTACACAATAAAGGTCTACAACAATGAAACAGTACATTGTCAAGTAGCTTCGTCTTGTAGTGCCTACACGATAAAGGCCTAGAACAATGAAACAATACATTGTCAAGTAGCTTCGTTTTGGTGTGTCTACACAATAAAGGCCTAGAACAATGAAACAATACATTGTCAAGTAGCTTCGTCTTGTTGTGTCTACACAATAAAGGCCTAGAACAATGAAACAATACATTGTCAAGTAGCTTCGTCTTGTTCTGTCTACACAATAAAGGCCTAGAACAATGAAACAATACATTGTCAAGTAGCTTCGTCTTGCTCTGTCTACACAATAAAGGCCTAGAACAATGAAACAATACATTGTCATGTAGCTTCGTCTTGGTGTGTCTACACAATAAAGGCCTAGAACAATGAAACAATATATTGTCAAGTAGCTTCGTCTTGTTCTGTCTACACAATAAAGGCCTAGAACAATGAAACAATACATTGTCAAGAAGCTTCGTCTTGGTGTGTCTACACGATAAAGGCCTAGAACAATGAAACAATACATTGTCAAGTAGCTTCGTCTTGTTGTGTCTACACAATAAAGGCCTAGAACAATGAAACAATACATTGTCATGTAGCTTCGTCTTGGTGTGTCTACACAATAAAGGCCTAGAACAATGAAACAATACATTGTCATGTAGCTTCGTCTTGGTGTGTCTACACGATAAAGGCCTAGAACAATGAAACAATATATATTGTCAAGTAGCTTCGTCTTGGTGTGTTTATGTGATGAGAATTAGACAGAAGACATATTGTTTAATATGAGTTGTCAGTGTCTCCGTTTGAGGATATTTATAGAAACTGAATACACCTGTATTGTATTACTGACTAAGTAAAGTCTGTATTGTTTAATATTAGTTGTCAGTATCTTTCCTTAGATGTATTTGCAGAACCTGAATACACCTGTATTGTATTACTGACTAAGTAAAGTCTGTATTGTTTAATATTAGTTGTCAGTATATTTCCTTAGATGTATTTACAGAACCTGAATACACCTGTATTGTATTACTGACTAAGTAAAGTCTGTATTGTTTAATATTAGTTGTCAGTATCTTTCCTTAGATGTATTTCCAGACCTGAATACACCTGTATTGTATTCTGTACTGACTAAGTAAAGTCTGTATTGTTTAATATTAGTTGTCAGTATCTTTCCTTAGATGTATTTACAGAACCTGAATACACCCAAAAGTATGACTGACTAACTAAATGAAGTCTTCATTGCTTAAAATGGGTTGTTAATATTTTCAGTTTAGGTTTATCTCTAGAACCGGAAGTTTCAGATTTTGAATTTGAGTTCTGTATTTACAAGATCCGGTTTCGTTCAAGACAAAGTATTGATTCATCGTCATCTTTCTCTCCCTCTTGTGGCTGACTGAGTAATCATATTATAGTTAAATTTTATTACATAGGAGAAATGTTAACAAACAAGTTAGGATGATAATATGTTATACACAATTAACGTTTATTTGATCATAAAGTAAATGAATCCACATAAGGTTTGTTTGTTTGTTATGGATTTCGCGCAAAGCTACACGAGGGCTATCTGCGCTACCCGTCCCTAAATGAGCAGTGTAGGACTAGAGTGAAGACAGCTAGTCATCACCACCCACCGCCAACTCTTGGGCTACTCTTTTACCAACGAATAGTGGGACTGACCGTCACCTTATAACGCCTCCACGGATGATAAGGCGAGCATGTTTGGTGTGACGGGGATTCGAAACCGCGACCCACAGATTGCGAGTCGAGCGCTCTAACCACCTGGCCATGCCGGAGCCCTAACCACCTGACCATGCCGGGGCCCTAACCACCTGGCCATGCGTGGCCCTAATCACCTGGTCATGCCGAGCCCCACATAGGGATGTTGTGAAAGAAACAAAACTGAAATATGATTTGTGACGTAGGTTCGGCGAATCAAAGAATGCATCAGACCTCTACGTCACAAATCATATTTTCAATTTTACATTTAAGGAAATAAACAAAATCTGTAATATAATCATTAAACAGGTAATTCGCTGTATAGTATCGAATAACAAATCAGGCTCAATACTAGAATATTATTCACATACCTAAATTAATTTAGTTTACAATATGATGAGTTAAAATGACTCAACCCCCCCCCCCCACACACACACACACAAATATTATGAGTATTCAGATGAAAAACGTCTGTTTTGATGAAACTATTATATCGCAACAAAAAGGAACAAATCTGAAGTTCAGCTGCTTATCTATTTATTAGGTAATTATGTTTTGTTTTTGCACGAACGAAAAGAATAGAGATGGCGCTGTAACAACTTTGTGTTTAGTACGTAATCAAAATTTTGTTTATGTTATGATAAACATAAACAAGGAGAGTTAAAGTTGTTAATATATAAGCCTAGTTTAAACAGGGATAGTTAAAGTTGTTAATATATAAGCCTAGTTTAAACAGGGATAGTTAAAGTTGTTAATATATAAGCCTAGTTTAAACAAGGATAGTTAAATTTGTTAATATATAAGCCTAGTTTAAACAAGGATAGTTAAAGTTGTTAATATTGTTGCGTCAGCAAGGTCACGTGACTAGTGTCACGCCACCTACTTTCTAGAACTATCCCGTTCCTTCGGGAGTGCTCTAGCATTTACTAGATTGGGGGTGGTCTGGTATATATAAGACGGTCACGGCGTGACGTGACAACAATGTGTGTGTAGGTCAGAGAGTATTGTTGAAGTTCGTTATAGCGTTTGTTTTAGCGCGAATGTTGAAATCAAGTGTATCGTAAAGTTATATTCAGAAAGAATAAGCCAGTTTTATTAAGTAAGGACTTGTGTCGCTAAAGTTTCGTCGGAACGAAGTTACGGAAAGTTAATTAACAAACGGAGACGTAACAAATTGGTGTCAGAAGTGGGATGAAAAAAAAAGAAATGGAAACGAGAAGCGGCAAATCAAACTACAGTTTAGCAGATTTGATGGCAGCAATACAAGAACAGCAAAAGAAACAAGAAGAGAGACAACAGCAGTTGCAAGAAAACCTGCAAGAGTGGCAGCTCGAACAACAAAATAAACAAGAGAGATAACAGCAGTTGTTGGAGGAAAAAGAAAAGAAACAAGAAGAACGAGAAAAGAAACAAGAAGAGAGACAACAGCAGTTGCATGAAAATCTTCAACAGTGGCAGCTGGAACAGCAAAATAAACAAGAGAGATTACAGCAGTTGTTGGAGGAAAAAGAAAAGAAACAAGAAGAACGAAAAAGAAACAAGAAGAGAAATTACAACAGTTGTTAGAGAAGAAAGAAAATAAACAAGAAGAACGAGAAAAGAAACAAGAGGAGAGACTACAGCAGTGGCAACTGGAACAAGAAAGGAAACAAGAAGTACAAATGGAAAACATTAGTAAATTTAAAAGCGAATTAGATACGTTAAAGGACGATCTATTGTCTTTTACACAAGGAGGATACATTGACCATCGACTTAATCAGCCCCAGACAATGGCAAGCCCCTTACAGAGCCCGCAGCTAAACCCTAATGCAGACATATTCAGTCCCGTTAGAAGTCACATCCCAGATATGAATGTCAGTAATAGGAGTGATCCAGTGCGAAGGAAGCCACAGGAATTCGATGGGACGGCACCGTGGGAAGCATACAGAGCACAATTTGAGCTACTGGCAGAGATGAATGGATGGACAGAGGAGCAGAAAGCTGTATATCTGGCAACGAGCTTGAAGGGACAACCACTGGAAATACTTGGACAGTTGAAAGTCCCTCAAACTTCTCTGAAAGCTGACCTTTTCTGGCCTTGAATCCAGATGACTGTACCAACCTCGGTACCTCTGTGCTGGACTTAACGTAGGATTAAAATTCGAGAGCTCTGGCCATTGCTTCCTGCATGGTAGAGGGGTGTGCTTGCTTCACTTGTATCTTAAGTTGTGGACTGTCCAAGGCATCTACGAACTGATCCCTCAGCAACAACTTGAGGAGATCTGGTGGTGCAGTTGGGTAGGCCTTGTGTGTCATGCTTTCCAAGTTTTATGCCAGCTCTTGCAGGCTCTCCCCTTTAGCACGGATTCTCGTCCTAAACCTACCCCTGTAGACTTCTGACTGATTCTGGGTTCCGTACCTGAGTTCCAGAGCCTCTACCAGAGCTCTATAGTTGTGTCTGTCGGCTGCTGAGAAGTTGCCAGCATTGAGCTCTCTTGTGCCCAGGTTTGTTACAGTGCCAGCAAAACAGGGGAGATGATACAGCAGTAAAGGCTGCTACCCAGAAAGGCTGTTGGAACTGTGGGGAGCAAGGACATCTGAGGAGCCAGTGTAAGAAAAATACCACCAATAAGTCAGCTTCGGGAAACCAGTAGTGGTTGGTGCTAAGGGATGCCCACCAACCTCCATCGTGAAAGTCCCAACAGCTAAGTGTAAAATGGCAGGCACACATAGTATCTACGTGACAGGTAAGCTGGATGGCCAAAGGTGCAAACAGACAGAAAGTATACTTGGCTGACATTGAAGACCAATGCATATTAGGATTGGACTATCTACTACTGAGGAAGTGTGTAGTTAATTTCGATAAAATGACGATTTGAAACAACAAAGTCCAGACTCCAGTAAGTGTTGCTACATCCGTTGATCTGCATGTCACAGCACTTAAATCAACTACAATACCCCCTATGTCAAAGAAGATAATTTGGGGAAGGATAAAAGAACATCCCCATGGAAGCCCAATGCTTGTAGAAGCAGTGGAAGACCCATCCAGGCCAGCGGATTTGAAGATTGGAAGGTCACTTGTAGCAGGTCGTCAAGTAGTACCTATAACAGTGGCCAATTTCTCTGAATATGAGCAGACACTTAAGGAAGGGGCATTGTTGGGTGTGTGCCAGGAGGTAGAGCCAGTCAATGTTAAAGCAAGGAATGCAACTGTGAAGAAAGGACATACACTTCCTCTACCTCCTGGCACACACCCAACAATGCCCCGGCCAGTCAATGTTAAAGCAAGGAATGCAACTGTAAAGAAAGGACATACACTTCCAGAATATTTGACTGACCTCTATAAGAAGAGCATAGTTCATTTGTCAACATCACAGGCTCTTCAAGTAAAAGAACTTTTGGCAAATTATGCTAACGTATTTTTGAAAGGAGATCATGACCTTGAATACACAAACCTGGTAAAGCACAGAATAAACACAGGCAATCACCGTCCAATAGAGATCCCTCCAAGGAGAATAGCTCCAGCAAAGCGACAAGAGATAGAGAAGGTCATGGATGGTCTAATCAAGGAAGGGATAGTTGAAAAATCAGATAGTCCTTGGTCAGCTCCCGTTGTATTAGTACAGAAGAAGGATGGGACCCAATGTTGCTGTGTGGACTTCAGGGCTCTTAACATGACCTCGGATGCACAAACCTGGTAGAGCACAGAATAAACACAGGCAATCACCGTCCAATAGAGATCCCTCCAAGGAGAATAGCTCCAGCAAAGCGACAAGAGATAGAGAAGGTCATG
>NW_013671098.1:0-23808 GCF_000517525.1 Limulus polyphemus
TCGTCTTCAAGTCAAACATGTACTACATGATTCGACAGAACATTGGTCGGTCGTCTTCAAGTCAAACATGTACTACATGATTCGACAGGACATTGGTCGGTCGTCTTCAAGTCAAACATGTACTACATGATTCGACAGGACATTGGTCGGTCGTCTTCAAGTCAAACATGTACTACATGATTCGACAGGACATTGAGTCGGTCGTCTTCAAGTCAAACATATACTACATGATTCGACAGAACATTGGTCTGTCGTTTTCAAGTCAAACATGTAATGTGTTCTCCAAAATAAAACCATTAGATTATGCTTATAAGTCGTTGTTTGTCAATTGACTACTTTATTAACAAAACGTGCTTCCATACACAAGTACTTTACATGTTGTCAGTATAGGTAGGCAACCGACAGGTGTTGACAGAAGTTCATCCACTGTTAAACCCTAAGGTACGTATACTTTTACTCTAGAAGGTAGGTTAGGTGTGACTGAAGATGTTCAAAACATTGTTATCGCCCCAGCTTGCTACTTCGTCACTCCAAGGTTTTAACCACAACCTTTCCGGTTAAAGAGAAACAGGTTTGGGTAGTGTTCATACAAGTCAGTCAACTGAACTGACGGATAAACAACGTTAAAGCAGTCCTATTCTGATTAATAACGATAAGTGACGTCTTAGTGAACTGTACTTTATCGGATCTCACTGATGGAATTGTTGAGTTATTTAACAAGTGGTTTGGTTTGGTTTGAATTTCGCGCAAAGCTACACGAGGGCTATCTGCGCTAGCCGTCCATAAGTTAGCAGTGTAATACTAGAGGGAAGGCAGCTAGTCATCACCACCCACCGCCAACTCTTGGGCTACTTATTTTACCAACGAATAATGTGATTGACCGTCACATTATAACGCTCCCACGGCTGAAAGGGCGAGCATGTTTGGTGTGACAGGGATTCGAACCACCTGGCCACGCCGGGCCTAATTTAACAAGTGATTGTTCTAATTAAACTACAACCATTGGGGTGTCATCCCTCGACGGTTCAGTGCACTGGAGATCTAATAATACTCGATATATGACATTGTTATTTTGTACTCAAGTGAGATGCTTGTTTCTAACACTTCCTGTTCCAAAACTAAACGCGAGTTCCTTTAACCTAATAATATCACTCTCAATTTCTAAATCAACCAAAAAAACTTTAATCACATCTCTTATTTACACCAAACAATCTGAGGTAGCCGTCGTTTGTCCGGGTTATGAACTTATAAAAATGTTAATATTTAATATTTTCGATTTTGGTGTAAGGACGTGGCGTTATCTATGAATATATTTAAGGTTAACTTACGTCAAAGATAAATAAATGGTCAATAACAGCAATAATGTGGTGTAAAAAGGGTTGTGAACCCTCCATTAACATGCCCCTTATTCCAAACTGTCACCTCACAAAGTTTGGTTGAGATTAGTCCAACGACCTAGGAGTAGTTAGATAAGGGACAAACAGACAGACAGATTTTTGTGCTTTATTTATATATAAAAAGAATCATTTTATTCATGTCTTTTATCATAAAAATTGTTTGTACAAAGCTGAACGATGATCAACTGTGACAAAGATTTTACTGGTAGACATGAAAAGGCGCACAGGGGGAATCGAGCCCCGGATTTTAGCGTTGTAAGTCCGTAAACTTACCGTGGCCCATAGAAGGACATAGCTGCCCTTCCAGTACAGAAGTCTAGACGAAGCTTTTTGATCGTAGTTTGTTAAGCTTGGTGTGTTGTGCCTGAAACACCAACACTATCAATATTCTTCTTCTTTTCCTTTAGATCTTGTAATTACTGAAATTTCGAAACGATCCGATTAAGGCTAATGTGTGAGTCGATGAATTACGAAAAACACTTGAAAATTTCAATCCCTACAATTTCTGACCTTACCCTCAAATTAGACTACGGACTTACAACGCTAAAATTCGGAATTCGATTCACCGCTGTGGATACAGCAGATGGCCCAATGGGACTTTGCTCTACAAACAACAAACAAACTGCAGTACTGGGGGTAATTTTTGGATTTTTGTATGAGTCTAATAGGTTATTAGTCATGTACTAACAAACGATTTAATGTCAAAGAAACTAATGAAAATGCGTTTAAAAATACATTAAGGCCCACGTGGGTACTTATTTCTAGGGTTCAAAGAGCTAGCTTTCAATAGAACTATCGTTAAATTAACGCACACGAACACGTATCGATACTGGCAACTGTTTTTGTTACCATTATTTGCATCTTCGTTCACAACATTAGAAAAATAATTAGCAATTTCCTTCCGGTCTATGACTGTAGTGACCCGGATGTTAACAACAACACTGGCGCCTCTGCTTAATTTGGTCCGGTTGTTCCGCAAGCTAACTTTCACACACAGTGGAGTATAGGTATCTAAACACTTGGCGTCTCTATGCCTCCTCACGTGAGATGTCTGAAGCAGGTAGAAGGGTCAGCGTTATCCCCAGCGTAACTCCAGTCACGTGTGACGATCAACCACGTAGACGATAAGTTTTTATTCGACATAACGTCGTCGTCTTAAAACAAACTATCGGATAGCTGTTTGATAAATACGGAGTATTTAACAACAGAAGTTATTAAACCTACTCCAATTCACTGCTATGTAACAAGTTATTAAACCTACTCCAATTCACTGCTATGTAACAATATGTTTAATAAATATGGGCTGTTTAACAATACATGTTATTAAACCTACTATGATTGAACTTTCATTCTGTCGTAGTAATCTAGCACCGTAGTTTTGTTTAAAAAATCAAAAACAAATTATCCCCTGAAAAAACGTCGCTAATTTCACTTAAAGTATTAGCGACACTGTAATAGTGCCTACGCTATCCCCAGCGCCGCTTGAGGTTCGAGAACTCCGCGTCCGTCCAGCGATCACACTTAAGCTCATCGTTCTGACGGACACGTGTTATTCTACATTCATAATAAAGGTTTACTAATGCTGCTTAGTGAACACTTGATTTCCATCGTTTAGTAAACTTAAGACGTTAATACAGACATTGCATGACTCTTCCCATTTTAAGAATTATAACAACAAAACTGTCAGAGCGTATATATATCTACATAGTTAACGAAGAATATTTTATTGTTACTCTACACGTACGACAGAAACCAGAAAAAATGAGAAGTATAAAATATATTCCAATATTACTTTCCCAAAAAACAAATCAACTTGACCACAGTTCCACTCCAAGGTACGTTTTTTAACAAACAGAATTTTCCTTTAAAGGAGACGAGCACAGTTCATATCGATGTTTTATTTTCTCTAAATCATTAGAAAATGACAAGTTATATTGACGTTTTAATATATTTAAACCAGTACGAAACTACCACAAGTTTTGTCGGTGTTTCATCAGAAAATGGCCACATAATGGATAATAACATATTATACTACGTATGCTGCTCAGAAAGTAAAATGTCATCTTCTTTCAAATTATAAGAAGTTCCTGAATAAAAGCGGGTCGATATATATATTTATCACCTAACGACAAGGTAGTTTACCTGTACAACGTTGAAAGGGAGTAAATCAATCGTGCGGCGTCTCCCTGGCTAACACCGGCTATACACGCGTCATTCTCCACGACAGCAGAAATTTATCATAATATCCACCAACAAATTAATTTCTTATATCATACAAACAACCAAGCTCCCGCACACGTAACATTTGCACGACAAAGTATGTTTATGTGTGGAAATCATTCGATACTCAATTCAAAAACGTCTTACTAACCCTTGACAAAAATACAAAACCCTATAACCCGTGCGTTTTCCCTGATAATAAAAGGTCCATCTTTCGAAAGCGCTCGGTTTATGGGGGGTTTGTATTTTTGTCTTCAATTGATCTTTTGAACCTACGTGTTTTCCTAACATCATGAAATCGTAACCCTGAGAAGCTCCCATCGACTTTCTAACTACATTTTTCTCAACTATTTATGCACCAAAGTTCATTTGATTTCATGACCAATAACATATTCTTTTTATATTAATAACACAAATAAAAAAATTACAAAAAATACCATCAATTATTAATCCCACAAATTCTTGCTGACGTACGAAACCTAAGATATCTGATGGCGAAAAGTATAAAACACAAGTCGGTTTAATAATAATTCTAGCTACACGATGTCTTATTTGAAGGCATCTTAGAACAAAATCTCACGCGTTCTGTTATCAAGTTTTGTATAAGATAAGCTTCCCATCCTTATAAAGAAATGTTCAACTTCCACACAAATTTTTAATAGGCTTATAACACCAAAAGACCGGGTTTCGATACAGCTGACCCATTATGTAGCTTTGCACTTAAAAAACAAACAAAACCAATTTTAACATTAGTAACAACACAGTAAGAGTATCATTAACTTAACCTGTTAGTATTGTTTTATTTTGTTATTTGTAACCCCCCACCACAACCCTCCAAAAAATACAAGTTCAACAGCATAAACTAGGTGGAATGGGTGAACTCATGCTGGATGGAAATACTACAATAGTACGAATTCATAAAAAAATCGTTTTAAAGGGCAAATAACTGCGCATGCGTAATATTAAATTACATTCATTTCATTTACAAATCGACTGATGAACAATTCTAATTAACTAATACTTGTCTAAAATCGAAAAGCTATCTGGTGTGTTGTTATATAAACACAACCCAACACAACACTTACACAACCTGTATTGATACCAAGTGTAAAACAACCCAATACAACAGTTACACAACCTGTATTGATACCAAAAGTAAAAGAACCAATACAACAGTTACACAACCTGTATTGATACCAAGTGTAAAACAACCCAATACAACAGTTACACAACCTGTATTGATATTAATACAGGTTGTGTAACTGTTGTATTGGTTGTTTTACACTTGATATTAAGTGTAAAACAACCAATACAACAGTTACACAACCTGTATTAATATCAAGTGTAAAACAACCAATACAACAGTTACACAACCTGTATTAATATCAAGTGTAAAACAACCAATACAAGTTACACAGCCTGTATTAATATCAAGTGTAAAACAACCAATACAACAGTTACACAACCTGTATTAATACAAAGAGTAAAGAAAACCTCTTACTTGAAAATATCAATACAAATATCATTACACTTAAAACACATGTGAATTTATCACTTTCATTTTTTAATTTTCTTAAAATCGCTCTCATACTCATATCAATAACTTACTATAAATCCAGCTTGCCGTAAGTGTTCAATCAAAGCAAGCCTACTGCTTATAACGTTAATAGGAAACTATCCTGCATTTCAATCTGTTAGGTAATATGTAATAAAAATGTAAATTTCTGTAAAAATTGTGGTTTAAGGCATTTTTCACTGACTGACATCAACTGAATATATCTTTCTCCAAAGAAATATCTAGTTCCTCCATGGCCCAATGTATAACACTTAATATTTTTACTGGATATTTAAAAACAAATATTTTCATAATTTCCATTTATGATAGTACTACTGATACTGTGACTAGCTGCTTATCTTTAGAACTAGAGATAAATGTAAAAAACCACGTTTTCCGTTCACTGCTCTTAATCGAGTTAGTAATAGTCAAAGTAAATTACGACGGTTGTGTAGTACTGTCAATTATTGAAAAATAAAGTTTCTTTGTTACCAAATTTTCTTTCCTAGTTCTACTTATACATAAGCACAACTATTATTATTATTATTTTAATTTCTATAACTAAATACTAACCCGGTTTACACAGCCTACTCCAATGAAAAGGATTACAACACGTATATAAAGATCCGTTGACAGTATGGCACCAATGAAGCCTTTTCAGCTCAAATGGTCGCCAAACGTCAGGCCACCTCCATAACTGGCAGAAAATCACGTGCAATGGTACTGTCCCCCGTCCAAGACGCAGGTCCCCGCAAGGGACCAGCACGCATCCCGAGATTTCTGCCCCACGACTCTCGACAGCCTTCAAAAGCGTCTCGAGCTGGGGCTCTTTTAGTCTTTTTAACACCGAAAGGACAGACTTCATTTCCAGGTCTTGGTGGTTTTCCATCGTACATGAGGCTTCATCGTCTGAAACTGGGTGTATTATACGTTGTTTCCACAACCGTTTCACTAAAGAGTTCCGCTTAGACCGAAACATGAACGCGCAGCATAATTTCTGCGGGTCTTCTGCTTCCTTGTCCGTAGCGGCATCCAAACCCGTGTTCTCTGCAATAGTGCTTACCTCATGCGCTGCAAGAACACTATATCCCCGGGGGCTGGGATTAATAATATCAACTTCAAAATTTCACAGTAGTGCAAGCCGAGCAGAACACACGTTCCACAACACTAGTACAGGTCAAGATGACTAAGCCTAGTGAACTACATCCACACTCTCGCATCAGGCTTTTTAGAGTGGTGCTATACACATAAGTACAAATCAAAACAACAAAATTAAAACATGGAATACACGTCGGTATTCCAACGTCTCACGTTGGTTCTCTACAAAACTCACTCACTACCTTGATTGTAACAACAAGTGCCGCACATAGTAGATCTTCCCGACAGGAGGGAGGTTCTGACAGAAATAAAAATTGAGTTTTTTTTCATAAAATTGTTAAAATATGACGTTTATATCTTCCCGCGTAGGTTACAGTAACTAACTTCTTTTAAAAATAAAAACACTAGTACAGTATAACTAAGTATTTCCGTGAATAATGTTAATATAAATAATTCCAAAGCAGATCTACCCCTCAACGAATAGCCTCGACCAGAGTGTGAGTGATAGGGTAGTTCTAACACTTCATAGCTGCTATTGGTTGAATATGTTCACGTGCGTGTCTAGACATTTTGACGCGGTAGTGTCTGATGCGATTGTTGCGCAAATAAGTGATCAAGTTACTTTCTGAGACTACGTTCCTCCCTATAAAAATGCTGAGGAGAATTGCTTTTCGGCCTTTTGGCTTTAAGAATATGTATATCTATCCTGTAGCATGAATGAAAGTCGCGAACCTTATACAGGTTGATGTGGTGAAGTTCTTACGATTCCGTAAACTACCTTGGGCGTCGCATGGCGTTGTTTTAGGTGCGACCTTTCGGCATTTCGTTCAATGTCAGGAGTTAGAACAGCAAGAGCCTTTTCTATCGAACTGCAGAAGTTGATGTTCATGATAATTCACGGATTCAAAAATATATCATCATTAATCAGTTTGAGTTTCACAAATAAGCGAATATCATTAGGTATTAATACACCACAAAAACTTTTCACTAGTAAAGCTTGATAATTTTTATTTTATTTTATTTAAATACTTAACATATAATTTAACCACCTAACAAATGAAAACAATTAATTTAATATGTTTTATGCCATTGCACTTGGTCCAACTGTGGTACTTTAAGTTCAGATTTTGAAAAAAAAAATGCTTTTTGTTTGCTTCATCTTGTTGGATCTCAAGAGATACAGGTGTTTTGGAGTTAAATTAACCTTCGCCTAGCCTTATGAGCACGAGAGATAAACGGTTAAAGCCTTATAGTGCTTATACAGAACTCTCCATAATTTTGCATTACTGACTACACGGAAGGCACCCATCCAATAACAACAGCTGCCAAAAGACTGTTGTTTGACAGCACAAAAAAACAATGACAAAAAAATGTAGACCAACTAAATACCCCAAACGTTTTAATGTAGTCTACGAACCATGATTGTGTTAAGGAAGCTTTGGAAATGAAAAATTGGCTTACTACATGCAAATACTGGAGTAACGAAAAAGTTGTTTACGATCTGTAAATACTTGAGTAATGAAAATCTGGCTTACTACCGTAAATACTGGAGAAAAGAAAAATTGGCCTACTACCTGTAAATAATGGAGTAATGAAATAGTTGGCTTACTACCTGTGAATACTTGAATAATGAAAACATTGACTTACTACCTGTAAATATTCGAGTAATGAAAAATTGGCTTACTACCAGTAAATACTTGAATAATGAAAAAGTTGGCTTTGTACCTGTAAATACTTGAGTAATGAACAATTAGCTTACTACCTGTAAATACTGGAGCAATGAAAAATTGACTTACTACCTGTAAATACTTGAGTAATGAAAATGTTGTTTACGATCTGTAAATACTTGAGCAATGAAAAATTGACTTACTACCTGTAAATATTGTAGTAATGAAAAATTTGGTTTACTACTTGTAAATACTTGAGTAATGAAAAATTGGCTTACTACCTGTAAATATTGGAGTAATGAAAAAGTTGGCTTACTACCTGTAAATATTGGAGTAATGAAAAATTGGCTTACTACCTGTAAATATTGGAGTAATGAAAAAGTTGGCTTACTACCTGTAAATATTGGAGTAATTAAAAATTGGCCTACTACCTGTAAATATTGGAGTAATGAAAAAGTTGGCTTACTACCTGTAAATACTGGAGTAATGAAAAAGTTGGCTTACTGTCTGTAAATAATGGGGGATGAAAAAGTTGGCTTACTGTCTGTAAATAATGGGGGATGAAATAGTTGGCTTACTGTCTGGAAATACTGGAGTAATGAAAAAGTTGGCTTACTGTCTGGAAATAATGGGGAATGAAATAGTTGGCTAACTACCTGTAAACACTGTAGTAATGAAATAGTTGTCTTGCTACTTGTAAGTACTGGAATAATGAAAAAAAAATTTACGATTTGTAAATGGTTTGGTATGAATTTCGCTTAAAGCTACATGAGGGCTATCTGTAATAGCCGTTCCTAATTTAGTAGTGTAAGACTAGAGTGAAGGCAGCTGGTCATCACTCACACCCAACTCTTCGGCTACTCTTTTACCAACGAATAGTGGGATTGGCCGTAACATAATAACGCCCTCACGACTAAAAGGGGCGAGCATGTTTGGTTGACGGGGATTTGAACCAGCAGACTGTGAGTCGAGCACCTGGCCGACTTGTAAGTACTGGAGTAATGAACAATTGGCTACTACCTGTAAATACTGGAATAATTAAAAGTAGTTTTTATCTGTAAATATTTGAGTAATGAAAAGATGTGTTACTATCTATAAGTACTTAAATAATGAAAAAGTATCGTACTAGTTGTGGTAGTCTGAGTAATAGAAAGTGACTTATTAATTGTATTATGTAGTTCTCTGATGTGGAAGTATAGTCTCATCCAAACTTGACTCGAACTTTATAGCTTGTGTTCATGGCCCTAATTATGGCATCTTTTTTATTCAGATCCACAAGAGTTCTTACGACCATTAATCCACCAGGAATGTTTGTTTTTATTATGGCCCCGTCACTAGATGTAACCTTGTTTCTGATAAGAGTTCTACTCTCCTTGTTGTTACTGGAAGTTCAACCTGTGGTGTAGTAACTGGTATATAGTCCACATGGATTCCCTGATCATATACTGTGAAGCTTGCATCCATGTCCCGCATGAAATCAGTTCCCAATATGCACTCTTACACGATGCCATAACGTGATGTCAGTTATCTACAAATCATTAAGTGTAGAGAAGCTTGCATCCATGTCCCGCATGAAATCAGTTCCCAATATGCACTCTTACACGATAAATTGAAAGATAGACAAATGATGTCAGTAAAATGCAACTGTTATAAATGAGGGAATCCATTACAGCCAAAATTGTGAGAATCAACAGTGGTTAGTACACCAAGGGAACCAGACCCCACGGATCAGCCCGACCACGAGAAAACGTTAACCAGACATCGGGAAACAAGAATTAGATGGACTTATTGAGCAAACTTCATCTGTCCCAAATGAGTTCATTATTTAAAGAAACCAGTCCACGTGTTTACCGATGGAAAGGTTTCCAGTATGTTGGTCGACACTGGCTCCACAGCTGCTATAGTTCGACCTGATTTTGTAATGAAAGATGGGAAGATGCGTCCAACAATGATGAAAGAAGATGGATTGATGGAAACAGTAAGTGGACATAAAGTTCCAGCAAAAGGAAAGTTGGAAGTGACATTTCTGTAGCAAGCTTAATGATTTGTAGATAACTGACATCACGTTATGACATAGTTACATGATGGAGAGAATGAACCACGGAACAAAAGGTGTTTCAAGTGGGTTGTCTAACTAATCCTTTTAGTTGTTTATCCGTGACTTTAATGGACTCAAGTCCCATCACCATCTGCAGGGCTACCCTTTGGTTCAGCCTAATTCAAGTATCCTGTTCACTTGAAACACCTTTTGTTCCGTGGTTCATTCTCTCCATCCTGTAACTAGTTGTCTAACTAATTGTTTTAGTTGTTTATCCGTGACTTTAATGGACTCAAGTCCCATCCCCATCTGCAGGCCTCCCCCTTGGTTCAGCCTAATTCAAGTCTTCTGTCATATCTATAAATTGGTCACGTGTTAACGAATCTATCATTTCATGCAGAATAACAAGGTATAGTTTGGAGTTTCCTGCCTGTTTCTTTATTGAGGCATTCTTGTGATCGAAGCGAAGAATAATAAGCTACAAGTTGTGTAAATTTTATTTAGGTATATGTATACATTTTTCGATTCATGTTATAATCAATTGTTTATATTACATGACTAGCTTTATACATAGCCGGACTGTTCAGATTATGTGACTAAGTCTCTGTGTATGAATACCATCCTTTACCTAGAATACAGATTTTTACCATTTAATATTTACAATTTCAAAATTTGATTGTATTGTTACGACAGCGGAAGTCACGTGACTCTGGTAACACGTGATGATATTCTAGAAGGATCGGGGAACCTCGCGAATGTCCCAGCGTTTGCTAGACGCCCTCTATTTTAGTATATAAGACGGCAGATAAATTGATAACGGATATATAATCGAGTGAAGCCGTAAGTAAAGTGTGTAAATCATTGTGAATTATAGCGTGTGTTTAAGTTATAGAGACTGTGGAAATTCTGTGTATTGCAAAGTGGTATTGAGGAAGAATAAACTAGTTTTAGAAAGGACTTGTATCGCTGAAGTTCCTCGGGAAGAATTTTTTTACGGGAAATTGACAAACGACCAGAGACGTAACAGTATTACTCCAGTCAGTTTTTCTAAGCGATACTTATTATAAAATTTGATCTAAAAAAAGATATCCTTTTATATATCACTAGATCTTGTAGCCTAAATATACAACCTTAACACCAAAACCAGTTACCTGAAAACGATAATCAGCAACTGAAATGCCAGAACCAAAACCTGCAACCTAAACACATAGGCAGCACACGAATCTTTTATCTTGGTAGGTTGTTCTGTATAACATTTTTGATTTGGTGAGATTAATGCTTAGTAACATTTGCTCTTTGTTTGTCCACGACAGATGTTCAAAGGTGGGGGTTGCCCCACGGGTGGTCAGAGATAAAATATCTTTCTTCACATAAATTAGTCGAAACGTTGTACATTTATAAATAAGTTTTCTATATTACCCACTCAAACTTGTATTTTCTTCACCCATGTGGGAAAGCTAAGCCTTCCTAAACCTCTTATACGCGTCTTCCCTAAACCTAAACATCTTTAATTTTCACCTTGGGTTCAGTAGAACTTTAAAGATTGATTAAAACTTCAAGTCAAGTCAGCGCCTTCAGTAATTATACCTGAAGACAATAGTGATTACTTTGGTAATACTAGACTATGAACGACCTTGAAAATGGACCTAGAGAAGTGTATACGTTCAGTTATAACGAAAATAAAATCTAATGTTACTTGAAAAAACAAGAAACACAACAACTATGTTTCTTATATGTGCAACTTCAGTGTTTTCCTTCACGTTATTAAGTGACAAGTTTTATTAATATTCCATGTTGTCCTACACGTTATCAAGTGACAAGTTTTATTAATATTCCATGTTGTCCTACACATTATCAAGTGACGAGTTTTGAGAATATTCCATGTTTACTTACACGTTATCAGGTGAAGAATTTTACGAATATTCCATGTTTACTTACACGTTATCGAGTGACGAGTTTTATAAATATTTCATGTTTTCCTACACGTTATCAGGTGACGAGTTTTATTAACATTTTATGTTCTCCTACACGTTATCAAGCGACGAGTTTTTAGAATAATCCATGTTTTCTTACACGTTATCAGGTGAAGAGTTTTACTAATATTCCATGTTTTCCTACATGCTAGCAAGTGACGAGTTTTAAGAATATTCCGTTTACTACACGTTATCAAGTGACGAGTTTTATGAATATTCCACGTTTTCCTACACGTTATCAAGCGACGCGTTTTAAGAATATTCAATGTTGTCCTACACGTTATCAGGTGAAGAGTTTTACTAATATTCCATGTTGTTCTAAACGTTAACAAGTGATAAGGGATTTCGTGTAGAAACACAGAAGCTATACGATTTATTCAACCTTAAAAAGTAAAACTGATGTGAAAAGTTTAGACATTTTTACCTTACTTATTTTTTTGCTGTTGCAGCTGATCGTTTGCACAATGTATTTTCCCTTCTCGTGTTTACAAATCACCTAATGCTTTACTTAATATAATCTCTACAATTTATGAAGTTTCAAAAGAAAATCAGTGTCTATTGTACGTTTAAAATTAGAAACTCTTTTCAGACCTTTTCAACTTCCCCTGGTGTTATATTTCAACGTTTAACCCTTGTCGTAGTGTCTAAAGTTTGTTAACCCCATGAATAAACAGAGACATATAAAACAATACAAGTGGAAATTGGAACACGTTGATAGTTGAGGTAAATTCAAATTTAACATTATAGTCACAACACGTTTCAAAATTGAATAACAAGAAATAATAATGTTGCCAAATTTGTTCCAGAACAAACTTATTGCATGTTTAATACCAGTTCATTACACAGTTTTCCAAAAGAAACTTCAAAACTACAGAATTCCCAAAATAGTACAAGTTGTGACGCCATCTATTGTAAACTTGCAAAATCAGACTTAGTAGTAACTGTAAAAACTTTAAACTGAAGATGAAAGAAAATCACTTTAAAAAGTAGGCACAAGACTGAAAGCAATATCATATAAAACTTGTACATAATACTACCATAACCATCATAAGATTGTACAGACCATTAAGATAACCATCATACAAAACTTGTACATAATACTACCATAACCATCATACAAAACTTGTACATAATACTACTATAACCATCATACAAAACTTGTACATAATACTACTATAACCATCATACAAAACTTGTACATAATACTACCATAACCATCATAAGATTGTACAGACCATTAAGATAACCATCATACAAAACTTGTACATAATACTACCATAACCATCATACAAAACTTGTACATAATACTACTATAACCATCATACAAAACTTGTACATAATACTACCATAACCATCATACAAAACTTGTACATAATACTACCATAACCATCATACAAAACTTGTACATAATACTACCATAACCATCATAAGCTTGTACAGACCATTAAGATAACCATCATATAAAACTTGTACATAATACTACCATAACCATCATAAGCTTGTATAGACCATTAAGATAACCATCATAAGCTTGTATAGACCATTAAGATAACCATCATATAAAACTTGTACATAATACTGCCATAACCAACATAAGCTTGTACAGACCATTAAGATAACCCTCATACAAAACTTGTACATAATATTACCATAACCATAATAAAAAACCTACATAGACCACTATGATAACCAATAAAAAACCTACATAGACCACTATGATAACCATAAAAAAACCTACATAGACCGCTGTGATAACCATCAACGAGACCTACATAGACCACTATGATAACCATCATAACAACCTACATAGACTACTATGATAACCACCATAAAAACCTACATAGACCACTATGATAACCATAATAAAAACCTACATAGACCACTATGATAACCATCAAAGAACCTACATAGACCACTATGATAACCATCATAACAACCTACATAGACCACTATGATAACCACCATAAAAACCTACATAGACCACTATGATAACCATAATAAAAAACTTACATAGATCACTGTGATAACCATAATAAAAAACCTACATAGACCACTATGATAACCATCATAAAAAACCTACATAGACCACTGTGATAACTATCATAAAAAACCTACATAGACCACTGTGATAACCATCATAAAAAACCTACATAAACTACTATAATTGTCACATAAAATGTTGGAATTAAGGTTCTTTTGTGTATATAAAACCCTGTCAGTGTCGAGGCTGTGTTATTGTTTATAAAAACATTGGTTCTACAATGCATGTTTCAGTTTTCTTACAATGTTATAAGGAACAAAACACCATGATGTTATAGAATCATGAATATAAAATGGACCATGAGTTGTTATAAAGAAAAGCATGAATGAGACACTAGGTTTTATAAAACAATATCAATGGGTGTAAACTGTTATAGGAACACAAATATCAAGGGAACATAAGCTTTTATATAAAAACACCAGTAAAACATGAAGTTTTATACTAAACACAGTAGGACACAAGGTACTGTAAGACAATCAAACATCACAGGTACTGATAGTTTTATTTATTTTTGAATAATCATTTTTTACATCATGGGCTGCTCTTACTTATAAGATGACACGTGACAGTTTACCAAGAATAGGTGATATCTCTAATCATCGTTTTCCCTTCTTGCCTTTTCCTTTCTTCCCACCACCCTGTACACTGTGAGACTGGTCTCCACCACTTTGCTTCTGGGTTCGAGATTTCAGTTTGGGAATCATCTCGCACAAATAAACTAATACAGATTTACCTTAGGTAAGAAAAATTAACACAGAGTTAACTCAAACTGAACTAATATGGGTTTATCTTAGGTAAGAAACATTAACAAAGACCGAATTACTACAGATTTACCTTGGGTAAGAAAAATTAACACAGAGTTAACTCAAACTGAACTAATATGGGTTTATCTTAGGTAAGAAACATTAACAAAGACCGAATTACTACAGATTTACCTTGGGTAAGAAAAATTAACACAGAGTTAACTCAAACTGAACTAATATGGGTTTATCTTAGGTAAGAAACATTAACAAAGACTGAATTACTACAGATTTACCTTGGGTAAGAAAAATTAACACAGAGTTAACTCAAACTGAACTAATAAGGGTTTATCTTAGGTAAGAAACATTAACAAAGACCGAATTACTACAGATTTACCTTGGGTAAGAAACATTAACAAAGACTGAATTACTACAGACTTACCTTATGTAAGAAAGATTAACACAGAGTTAACTCAAACTGAACTAATACAGGTTTATCTTAGGTAAGAAACATTAACAAAGAGTGAATTACTACATATTTACCTTGGGGAAGAAAATTAACACAGAGTTAATTCAAACTGAACTAATACAGGTTTATCTTAGGTAAGAAACATTAACAAAGAGCGAATTACTACAGACTTACCTTATGTAAGAAACATTAACAAAGAGCGAATCACTACAGACTTACCTTACGTAAGAAAGATTAACATAGATCATGCTGTTTTTATTCCAGATATTGCTTAACTATATTTGATAAATGCTTGACATCACTGCTCAAGAAGTGTTGCTCTTGAGAAAATGACATTATGTATAAGAATTTAAATATACCTGTCAGCTAGCAGGATACCGTCCATTTTTTGTATGTCACAAAACAGAATTTAAATATACCTGTCAGCTAGCAGGATACCGTCCATTTTGTGTATATCACAAAACAGAATTTAAATATACCTGTCAGCTAGCAGGATACCGTCCATTTTGTGTATATCACAAAACAGAATTTAAATATACCTGTCAACAAGCAGTATGCCATCCATTTTGTGTATATCACAAAACAAAATTTAAATGTACCCGTTAGCTAGCAGGATGCCGTCTATTTTGTGTATATCACAAAACAGAATTTAAATATACCTGTCAACAAGCAGTATGCCATCCATTTTGTGTATATCACAAAACAAATTTAAATGTACCCGTTAGCTAGCAGGATGCCGTCTATTTTGTGTATATCACAAAACAAAATTTGAATGTACCTGTTAGCTAGCAGGATGCTGTCTATTTTGTGTATATCACAAAACAAAATTTGAATGTACCTGTTAGCTAGCAGGATGCCGTCCATTTTGTGTATATCACAAAACAGAATTTGAATGTACCTGTTAGCTAGCAGGATACCGTCCATTTTGTGTATATCACAAAACAGAATTTGAATGTACCTGTTAGCTAGCAGGATACCGTCCATTTTGTGTATATCACCAAGATTTCAAATGCAGCCTACACTTGCACTGATTCCCAAGCAGACTTTGCTGTAGATATTCTATATTAACCATAATATCATTCTTTTACATGTTCTATATTAACCATAATATCATTCTTTTAGATGTTCTATATTAACCATAATATCATTCTTTTACATGTTCTATATTAACCATAATATCATTCTTTTAGATGTTCTATATTAACCATAATATCATTCTTTTAGATGTTCTATATTAACCATAATATCATTCTTTTAGATGTTCTATATTAACCATAATATCATTCTTTTAGATATTCTATATTAACCATAATATCATTCTTTTAGATGTTCTATATTAACCATAATATCATTCTTTTAGATATTCTATATTAACCACATTCTTTTCTTTGCCATAAAACAGTTATTGTTATTAATCAATCTAGTTACGAAGAACAACTTTACTCATCACATTGTTTGAAGTCTGATTCACTTCATTCAGCCTCTCCTAAATAGGAGTTTGTAAATACTGGACCTTCAATGAGACAAATTTGAGCTAATGTATAACTTACTATTCTAGAGCTAACATTCACACCTGTACTTACAACAAACTTACTGTTCTAGAGCTAACATTCACACCTGTACTTACAGCAAACTTACTGTTCTAGTGGTAACTTTCATAGCTGTACTTACAGCAAACTTACTGTTCTAGTGGTAACTTTCATACCTGTACTCACAGCAAACTTACTGTTCTAGTGGTAACATTCATACCTATACTTACAGCAAACTTACTGTTCTAGTGGTAACTTTCATACCTGTACTCACAGCAAACTTACTGTTCTAGTGGTAACTTTCATACCTGTACTTACAGCAAACTTACTGTTCTAGTGGTAACATTCACACCTGTACTCACAGCAAACTTACTGTTCTAGTGGTAACTTTCACACCTGTACTCACAGCAAATTTACTGTTCTAGTGGTAACTTTCACACCTGTATTTACAGCAAACTTACTGTTCTAGTGGTAACTTTCACACCTATACTTACAGCAAACTTACTGTTCTAGTGGTAACTTTCACACCTATACTTACAGCAAACTTACTGTTCTAGTGGTAACATTCACACCTGTACTCACAACAAACTTACTGTTCTTGTGGTAACTTTCACACCTGTACTCACAGCAAACTTACTGTTCTAGTGGTAACTTTCACACCTATACTTACAGCAAACTTATTGTTCTAGTGGTAACTTTCACACCTGTACTTACAACAAACTTACTGTTCTAGTGGTAACGTTCACACCTGTACTCACACCAAACTTACTGTTCTAGTGGTAACATTCACACGTGTACTTACAGCAAACTTACTGTTCTAGTGGTAACATTCACACCTGTACTTACAGCAAACTTACTGTTCTAGTAGTAACATTCACATCTGTACTTACAGCAAACTTACTGTTCTAGTGGTAACTTTCACACCTATACTTACAGCAAACTTACTGTTCTTGTGGTAACTTTCACACCTGTACTTACTGTATTGCATCACGTAAAGAGCATACTCTCAGTGACTTTAGAATAATTTTGAAAGAGTTGGGGTTTTCTACATTAATCACTTGAATTATCATAAGTATTTCACATAACCCATTCAGAGCTTCTGTACAACCTCTTATAAACCATGACATTTTTCCCAAACCCGTCACCTACAACAGCCAAATCTTTGATTTCTTCTTGATTATATTGAAGTATTTCTGTACTGGAGTTTTGAGTTATTATTTCACAGTACAGCTGGGAATAGTATGACTGCCTGTACTTTTATAAACATAATGCTGATGTGGCACTGTTTTGCTGGTTGTACTCTAGTGCAGTTCAATTTGATATTATAGAATGAGAGCAATCACATTAGATTTACATTTTATACACATATGTATACGTTACTAAGTTGAATGTCTAAGCCATCTATGTCATTTCACAGCCTTGGTATGTCTTCACAAAGTGAAGCGGTCAAACGTTCCTTTAACAACAACAGTAATTGAATACAAAACAAAAGGATTAAGAAAAATTTTAAGATGTTTATCATGTTGTTAGAAACTATTTGTTTATCATCATGTTCAAGACTCTGAGTCTCCTGGTTCTCTAGTATTATTCTTAGGTTACTAGAACAAACTTACGAGTGGGAAACTTTAAGTTCACTGGACTTCCATCATCTTTCTTCAACTGGAATCTTATTCGTCCCTTGTAGATCAATTCATCTTTATTAGTTTCTCTTGGGTATAGCTTGTTCTATTAAAAAACAAATATAAATATCTCTTGAAGTTTTTCTTTTTCTATAAATTTCAAACTTAGATTTTAGTATTTGCTTCCACTTTGAATTTGGCAAATTGAATTCCAATTCAATGAATTTCTATGTTAATTAAAATAGGATGTAAAAGTTGTGAATCTGGCAGTTTCCAGGATGCTGAGATAGAAACCTCATATTAATTTATTTTACTTATCAAGATGATAATGAAATACATTAACATTTCTGCAACAGCCATCTGTCAAACAACTTGTATGTTTGTTCAAGTTTAAAGAAGATCAAGGAAAAGAAAGAAAACTTCTTTGGTGCCATCATCTAAAAGACAACACAGTGATCCTGTGTCATAACAGGGACCAAAGGTGTGAAGCAGAACATCCCTTTAAGTCATGGAATATTTATCCACAAATTGCTAAGAAATAAACAATCAAAAACAAAACATGAAATTTGTGCACCCAGAAAACTGAGACAAATAGAAAACTTCTGTTATCAATCACTGATTAGCAACTTCAAAGTGTTGGAACAAAGGTCATTGACCCCAGAAGTCAAAACTTTCCAAATGAAAATAGTCAAATAATGAATGAGCATACAGTACAAATAAAGACATTGGGTAACCCAAGCCTGGGTTCATACAGAACAAACAAAGACATTGGGTAACCCAAATCTAGGTTTATACAGTACAAATAAAGATGTTGGATAACCCAAATCTAGGTTCATACAGTACAAATAAAGACACTGGGTAACCCAAACCTAGGTTCATACAGTACAATTAAAAACAGAGTAACCCAAAACTAGTTACACTTTTAACATTTCCATAAAATGAGACCATGATAAAAATATAATCCAAAATGATAAAGTTCTTTTTTGACTAGATTGGAGAAGTTATTTCCAATGAGATAAAAACAGTCTATGAAAAAAAAGGGATTTTAATCTTAAAATAAGACTTTGGAAAGACTCATTCTTAATAGAATAAGAAATAACATAGATTACAGAAGAGGAGATGGCATAAAACTCTTCCATGTTATAATATAACAAAACCTAGAACTAGTTCAGAGAGAGTAGACATGTCACCAACTTTGTGTATTCATAAGAGGAAAATGTCTGGAGAGTAATCTTAACCACTATTACTAATCTAACCATACCTCTACATGTATAGATGAAGGAATCAGCTTACCTCTACATGTATAGATGAAGGAATCAGCTTACCTCTATATGTAAAAATGAAGGAATCAGCTTACCTCTACATGTAAAAATGAAGGAATCAGCTTACCTCTACATGTAAAAATGAAGGAATCAGCTTACCTCTACATGTAAAAATGAAGGAATCAGCTTACCTCTATATGTAAAAATGAAGGAATCAGCTTACCTCTACATGTAAAAATGAAGGAATCAGCTTACCTCTACACCAACTTTAAATCCTGCAGAATCCAGAACATCTCTGATTTCCTGGTAAGTTGGGTTCTCCACACACTTCAAGTCAAAACAATTTTGCACTTGTTACACATCCTCTGCCACAACATAATTAATCAACAAGGAAGACAAAATATCAAAACAAAAATAACTTATATAATTTCAATACACCAAATGTTTAATTGCTTTCAATAAAGCAGTGCAAGTGTGAAACTCTGGAAGGTAAATTCACATTGTTCTAAGTATGATGAACAGTGATGACAATCTGTCAGCATACAGCACAAGAATGGACTTCTCCGTGAAAATATTTCTTCCACAGTTTACCTTTTATTATATATCACACAATATACAGGTTATTGTGGAAAAAAGAAAGATATATTTAAACTTTCTTAAATGTTTTACTTTTCAACTATAGTTTGTAGCAAGACACTATTCTCAGTGTAAAGCAAGGGTAACATTGGTTTGTGTAAATTTGATGACGAGGAACCCACTCTGAGATTAATAATGCTTGGAGACGACATGAATGGTACCTGAATGGTACATGGTACCTGATGATGACAAAACCTTGTTGAAACATTGTATGTTTGCTGTTTTGTTAAACTTGTATTAAAGTTTTTCTTCATTACCCATTCAAGCCATCTCCAAGCATGATTGGTTTGTGTAGTTGGATCTTGGTGCAAAGAAAGGGAATTATTGGTTGTGTGTAGTTGGTTCTTGGTGTAAATCAAGTATAACATTGTTGTGTGTAGATGTTCCTTGGTGTTGAGTAAGAATAACAGTGTTGTATGTTGTTGGTTCTTTGTGTTGAGAAAGGATAACACTGTTGTGTGTAGATGATTCTTTGTGTTGAGGAAGGATAATACTGGTTGTGTGTAGTTGGTTCTTCGTGTTGAGAAAGTGTAACCTTCTTTGTGTGGGTTTTTTCCCTATGAATGACAGGAGTAATTGATAAGGTAGTGTGAATAACTTTGTTTGTTAAGAATAACAAATAAATCTATTAGTGAATATTGACTAACATCAGTAAATTTGGTGATGTATGTTAATACCACTGAAATGTAATTTTACAATATTTAAAACCTTGCAGAAGGGCTACAAAAATACCCAGTAATTCTTATATTTAAAGAGATGGAAAATTTTCCTAAAATCATCCTCATAATTTTCTTATTTTAAGCTGTAATAATGCTAAGTAATATTTGGTTCAACAGGTTTAGTTTGTCTGACCATGCTATAATAAACACAAGCAAGAAAGAAGCCATAAACAAATCCTCAAATGTTTTGTTATAAATATTACATAAATATGCTGAAATGAAGAGCTATGAAATAAAATTACAAAAACTTCAAATTAGTATCAACTTTAATTTAAAATAATTTACCAAACACATATTTGTTTTTGTAATAGCATTATTTTTACCTTGGTTTTTGGCAGTCTACGTCCTTCAAATACAGTTTTCTTACTATTTATGTAGGCAGGATAGACACAAACCCACCTAAATTAAAAGAAAACAAGAACAATCACATCAATCTTTTCTTGCTATGGCTATTTCCAAAAAATACACTTTCATCCTTCTATAAATGTAAACATTAGGAAAATGATAACAGCAAAGCTCTTTACTACACTGCAGGTTGTGGAAACTCAACTAAAATTGATTTATTTGCACCAGGTCTACAACAGCCTGAATATACTCTAGTAAACAAGCATGCCATACAATTCTGTACAAGCCTGATTGGTAAAATTTTACAATAGTAAATCTAAATAAATTCAACAGAATAAAACTTGTAAAAGGTATAGGTACATGTCCAACTTTTACAGGTAAAAACGTAAATTCTAGTTGGTAGAAAAAAATAATGAGACACAGAAGTAGAAAAAGTAGAAGATTAGAGTTATACTTACAAGTTAGAATGAATAATTTTCTAAACAGGTTTACTTTCAACGTTACTGAAAATTACTATGGATATTAAAGATTGCAGTAATGACCTCAGAGCTATTCACTTATTAATTTTTGTTTTAGTATTTGTAAAATTGGAAGGTTGAAAACTAAACGGCAGATTCAACGACCTTATTACTAGTCCTACTACTCGAGGTAATACATGGTATTACTGTTAGTAGAACCACAGTAAAACAGTATTGCTATTAGTCACTATTAGTATTACTAAGTCAAGTGCTAGTTCAGACAGTAGTTACATTAAATTAACAAAAATAAAAGTATTAACATAATAAATATAAACTGCACTAATTAGTAATTTCATTTGTCTTTAACGACTTATTGTAAGAGTCAGCTTTTATATTAAAATAACAGAGAAATAGACAATTACCTCTCTTTATCAGAATGTTTCTTGTCAGGACTCCACGACGACACAGCCATGTTAAACAATGTGTATCTTCTAACGCGACACCTGGTATTTAAATTTGTTTTTATTTACTTGTGCAAATCCTTGAAACAAAAAGTGATTAAATAAAAAAATATTATAATGACAACAACATAAAACACATATTATAAACATTTCAAAATTACACAGATTCCTTATACATAGAGTAATTATGAAGAATTTAACAAATATGTTTTGTGGTGTTGTCATAGTAGTCCTATGTTTTTTTTGGGTTTTTTTTTTTGCTTATGATATTTTTCTGGATAAAAATATACAGTGTCAGTTGAAAACTAAAAAGAAAGGATAAATTCGTTTTGCGAGAAAAAAACACTTCAGTATCTATCCCCCCCATTTGTTCCATTTAGGCCTAAACACAAATACTTCAATGCAGGATATTCAACAGTACAGATTAAAGAGTTAATAGACCACACTCGGTATATTTTAATTAAAAGTATACTTGGTATAATCTTAATGAGTAAGCACAATTACTGTCACTATTTAAGCTGGTAGAAGTACAACATCAAATATATCTGCAGTATCTCCGGTTCTTCTCTTTGACTTTTCTTGGAGGAAAACCAAATCAAGTTGTGAAACACGTTATCAGTCTAATTCGATAGCTAAAATTGGACAATTTAACTGAAATCAAAATGTTCAGTATTTAAAAAAAGTTATCAAAATATACGTTGTATTTAATGTATAAAATCATAGAAGCTATGAGAGTAAGCCACCTGGGGTGATTAAATAGTCGAAAACTATTTTCTGTGCTTCCATTCTTCTGCTCCTGATTTTAATTATTATTTTAAGGATTACGTAAGTAAAAAGAATAATCATATAAAGTTTATAAAGAAACATCTTAAGAGTGTACAATAAATAAGCAAATTAATATTAGTTCTTTCTGTTTAGCGCCTGTTCCTTTATTTATTTTATATATTTCTTAATGGCTTTACCAATAAAAATACTGTTACGTCTCCGTTCGTTAGTTAATTTTCAGTAACTTCGTTCCGACGAAACTTTAGCGACACAAGTCCTTTCTTAAATAAAACAGTCGCTCTGTAACAAACGCTATAATTATCAACGAACTTCTCACGTGCTTAACAATATTCTCTCTGACTGCAGTTCAATTACTCATTACCTCTGTTGTCCCGTCACGTTGTGACTGTCTTATATATATTGTTGCGTCAGCGAGTCACATGACTACTGTGGCGCCCTCTAGTTTCTAGAACTATCTTGTTCTTTCATGAATGCTCTAGTATTTACTAGATAGGGTAGTCTGGTATATATATAAGAGGGGGAAAACGTGACGCGGAAAGGTAATGTAATGTGTGTGTAGATAGTGAGTAATTGAACTGCAGTCACAGGGTATTGTTGAAGTTAACGTTCGTTCGTTCGTGATACTGTTTGTTTTAGCGCGAATATTGAGATTAAGTGTATCGCAGAGTTACATTCGGAAAGAATAAACCAGTTTTATTAAGTAAATACTTGTGTCGCTAAAGCTTCGTCGGAACGAAGTTACGGAGAGTTAATTAACAAACGGAGACGTAACAAATTGGTGTCAGAGAGTGAGAC
>NW_013671098.1:24665-26973 GCF_000517525.1 Limulus polyphemus
AAGTGCGTTCAAACTTGAAAATATCTGCTGATTCGATGAAGGTATCTTATGATAAGAGATCTACTGAAGTCAGCTTTGAACCAGGAGACAAGGTGTGGTTGTATAATCTAATCCCAGGAAGACCAAAGGGATGTCTCCTAAGTTGTCTTCTCCATGGGAAGGCCCATATGACATAGTGGATCGTCTCTCAGACGTGACTTTCCGGGTAAAATGTGGTCGGCGAGGTAAACCAAAAGTGGTGCATGCCAACAGGCTTTGGCGTTTTCATGGTCCAGGACATTTCAGTTGGGACGAAGTGGACCACAGAACAAAGGACGCTGCTGAAGACGTGACACCTGAAGAAGCCACTGTCGAAGAAGAAACTCTACTCAGTTTTGAGAAGGGAAACGGTGAAGCTCTTGATGAAGTTACTACCACTGATGTGACTGCTACCGATGATAGGACATTTCCTGATGAAGAAGGTGAACCCCACGTGAAGCAGAAGCCAACGAGACGGAGACCAGTACGGAAGAAGATACGTTCCGTAAAATTAAGAGACTTTGTTGAATTGTAATTTTGTGTTTGTAATTCTGTACAGTAATTAAGTTATTGTTAATTGTTATTGGTTTATTGTATGTGGTTATTGTTCGGGACGAACAATATTAAGGAGGGGCAGTGTTGCGTCAGCGAGTCACATGACTACTGTGGCGCCCTCTAGTTTCTAGAACTATCTTGTTCCTTCATGAATGCTCTAGTATTTACTAGATAGGGTAGTCTGGTATATATAAGAGGGGGAAAACGTGACGCGGAAAGGTAATGTAATGTGTGTGTAGATAGTGAGTAATTGAACTGCAGTCACAGGGTATTGTTGAAGTTAACGTTCGTTCGTTCGTGATACTGTTTGTTTTAGCGCGAATATTGAGATTAAGTGTATCGCAGAGTTACATTCGGAAAGAATAAACCAGTTTTATTAAGTAAATACTTGTGTCGCTAAAGCTTCGTCGGAACGAAGTTACGGAGAGTTAATTAACAAACGGAGACGGAACAATATATACAAGACTAACACATATCTAGTAAATGCTAGGGCATTCATGAAGGAACAGGCTATTTCTAGAAACACGTGGCGTGATACTAGTCACGTGACCTCGCTGACGCAACAATACTAATCAATGTTACAATATAAAATATCAATCCAGGTTTAATAGTTAGCACACACGATCACCTACAAGAGTTGTAAAATTTTCAAATCGAGACCCAAAACTCAGCGCGTTCGAATAGTTGACTATTCTTCATCAGGAGAATAATGGGTTATATTTAATAAGTGTGATGAAATATATAGGCCCGGATATCGATGTCACGTAAATCGGATGTTCAATATGAATTGGCCTCGAGAGCTAGCCAATCATAACCTAGAGTTGTTTGTGTCAGGTTTAGTTTTGTGCCAAAGTGGTGTGTAAAGTTCATAAAAGATTGTGTGGGATAATAGTTATAAGAATTTTTTATTAATTTCTATAAAGATAAAATAAAAAATTAAATAACGGCAAAAGGCGGTGGGAAGTAGAGAAAATAATAATGTAGCTCAATGTACAGGAAATCAAAGCAATATATATATATATATATATCGAAATTTAAGGAAGAATAATACTAAAAATATAAAATAAATTTAATAATGAATTTAGTTTTGAAAATATTTTCAGAGACTTGCGAAAGCCAACAACCCCAGGATCGAGATTGATACCATTTGGCGTTACAGTATTTAACAATGTTATCCAATAAGCTTCTTTAATTTCCCTGTTCCTGTTAGATGTATTTGTCTCCATACCCATAAGTTTAATGTCTTCAAGAGAGTGTCCAGGCATGTTAAAACCACCCAAGCAGTGTGCTCATGCTAGTGGTAGGGCAAATATGATTTTAGGTTATCTACAGAAATTTTGAATATAAGTCTAAAGAGGTTATAATTTCAGTGTACAGGACACTGGTTAGCTCACATTTGAAATATTGCGTTCAGTCTTGGGCTCCTTCCCTTAGGAAATACATTGAAATGTTGGAAAGGGTTCAGAGAAGGGTTTCTAGAATGGTGCCTGGGAGAGAGGGGTTGTCATACGATAAGAGGTTGAAATCTCTCAAATTGTTTTTTCTTGAAAAAAAGAAGAGTTAAGGGGGATCTGATTGAAGTGTTTAAGATTGTAAAGGGAATTAATAGTGTTGATGCACCATCTTTTTAATATTTAACAGTGAGAATAGTAGCACTAGCGGACAGAAATATAAATTTTAGCAAGGTAGGAGTCATCTTCAGTTAAGACAGTTTCATTTTTCTAACAGAGTGGTT
>NW_013671098.1:27232-39939 GCF_000517525.1 Limulus polyphemus
GTGGTTGACCTTTGGAATGGGTTGCCTTCAGATGTTGTAGAGACACAGTAAATTTAAGTAGGTTTAAGATAAAGCTTGAAAAGTATATGAATGATAAGGGCTGGTCAATTTTTTTTAAATTATTTTAATTCAGTTTCGAAAATAGAGCAGTCGAGATGGACCAATAGGTCCCAACAAATTATGCTGTATTAAACCACAGCAAGCAAGATAGTGATACTCGATCGGAACCCTATTATTCGGAACAGACCTATACTTTACAGAATCAACCAAATTTTAAAAATATATGATGATGGTTTTCCTCTCTAAACAGTGTTAAAAGCTTCCTTTATAGTAACGCATTTATAATTTAGATTAACAGTTTCTTGTCATCAACCCCATGCAATCGATACAGCTGTATCAAGCATCATTATCTATACTAATTGTTTAAGCTAATATCACGTGACTGTAAACTCTGTTTAATTGGGATACTTTCATAAAATTTAGTAAACTTATGCTGAAAAGTTGGTAATAAATAATCAATAATAACCGTCCACCTTTATGATTCTTTTAAAAACCTGAGCTAGAAACTGCTACTCCAGTTTACTTGGCCTAACCAATACTTATATATCTGCACGCCCTTTCACCCTATAGTTTTGCTTCTGTAAATCAACCGTCTTTAATTTGAATAACAAAAACTAAATATGATCCACCTTTACTCTTAGATGAAGTTGTAGTAAAAATTTTAAACCAATAGCTTAAGTGACTTTTTGACACCTAATTGTAGGTTGTAAAATCTATCAGTGTACCAAATTTGAAAAAATCCATGAAAGTTAAGTAGGATTTTCTGTCAAAGTTTCTGAAGAAAAAATTCACTCAAAATTGGAGATTTTATATCTCGTGTCTTTCGTAATCGATTGCATTGAAATTTGGTGTGTCAAGTAAGGGTCCAGTAGAGCATATTCACTTAAAATATGTTAGTTTATATTACCACAGTCTGATGTAAAGAAAGTGGAAAATCGCTAAACTATCACTCCTGTTAATATTAGGTCATCAAGAAATTAATGTCGTTTTTTTACATGACAAAAAACCTGAACAACTTACATATCAAAACAAAACATTTATTAAATGAAATTGTCTCCATTCTTATCGATGATGCTTTTCCATCTTACAATCACGTTGTTAATGACTCGATTAAAGAAATCACTTAGCAAAAAACATGTCGATGTCCTCTTTAACATCTACTATATTTGCATATGTCTTCCCATTAATATGGTGGTGGTGGTGGTGGGGGGGGGGGAATTCCCAGCCCAACTACATAATCTAGTGTTACGTCGAACGTGCCACATGCGGACGTGCACTGTCGTGAAAAAGAAGAACACCTTTCCGATTGACGAGTGAAGGGTGTTTCTAATGAAGGGCTTGATTTAAACATTCCAGTTGCTGACTATAGATCTCTGCATTGATAATTCCCTGTGGATTGAGGAATTCGAAATTAATTACTCCTTTGATGTCCCACCAAATGCAAAGCATCACTTTCTGCAGATGGAGTCCACGTTTTGGGGTCGAAAGTGGTTTTTGTTTAGGACTGAGCCATTGTTTTTGTCATTTAATATTCGCATAGATAATCTATTTTTCATTACCAGTGACAATTCTGTCCAAAAATGGTTCACACGCATTATGCACCAGAAGAGATGAAGCAACATTCGCACATTGGATACGATGATCATCGGAGAGTTCATGAGGCACCCAAACACCTTCTCTATGGAGTTTCTCATATTCCTTAGATGTTTACATATTGTTTAATGAGAGAGATGCAATTTCAGGGACATTTCACGAGTGTGTTGCCTTGGGTTAGACTAAACAAATCTTCAGAGCATCAATATCAATTCCAACATGTTTTAAGGCTAAAGTCACCTGAACGAAATTTGCTGAACCATCGTTGACACTTACGAACGTTCAAAACATTTCCATAAACTCCTTTGATATTCTTTGTGGCTATAGAGGCATTGTTTCCCTTCTTGTAATCAAACAGCATTATATTCCGAATGTGTTTCTCATCGTGTGCCATCATTATAAGGGATTGTTTTTGAATTTCGTGCAAAGCTACACGAGGGCTATCTGCACTAGCCATCCTCAATTTAGCAGTGTAAGACTAGAGGGAAGGCAACTAGTCATCACCACACACCATCAACCCTTTTACCAACGAATAGTGAGATTGACCTTCACGTTATAACGCCCCCACAGCTGAAAGGGCGAGCATGTTTGGTGGGACAAGGATTCGAACCTGCGAACTGCAGATTGCGAGTCGAGCACCCTAACCACCATAAAGGATTAGAGTATACTAAATTTTACACGTTGTATAGGCTACACTAACGTCACGTTTCGTTTAACTATTATGCGCGATGTACGTTGTTTGGGGTTGGTTAATGAAAGTGTTCCAAAACGTGACATTAATTTCTTGACGACCTAATAGCACACAATGTGTTCTGCGGGTTGTTTTGGCTACTGTGTATTTTGATCAATCCAGTAGCTTTGCAAAGACATTTCATTAGTTAGGTGTATGTCTCATAATTTATATTGCAACAGTGTACTGAAAGTTATACGTCTATTTTGTTGCGGAGATTATGCTTAAAGATATGTTTAAGAAATTGTCTTAACAGAATATGGCTGAAGAAAGAAAGCTACAGTGAAAAGACTTGGAAACCATCCCTAATTTAGCAATGAAAGACTAGAGGGAAGGCAGCTAGTTATCACCACCCACCGCCAACTATTGGGGTACTCTTTCACCAACGAATAGTGGAATTGACCATCACATTATAATACTCCATAGCTGAAAGGGTGAGCATGTTTGGTGGGATGGGAATTCGAACTTGCAACCCTCAGATTGTGAAAATTGTATTTGGATGTCAAGAACAATTATACGGGCAGTATAAAGACAAACCAGTGAAAGTGTAAGTTTTAAAATATTGAATGATATTTAAATAAGCATCCTTTTCAGGATAGTTGTTAAAAGTAGGACTAAATATAGAAACTAAAAATATAATCAGTATATTAAAACACAATTTGTTGTCTTGTTCAATATTTATTACCACACTTTGTAAAAAATGAAAGCATTCAAATGTAAGTTGAAATATGTATGCCATCTTATAGAAGTATAGTAGCACCATCATCCTTTGTAAGTCACATGCACAATACATATTGTAAGATCATCTGCCTATAGGACCTTAGTAGCATTATCCACCTATAGAAAACCAATCGCCTTTGTAAAACATACTTAAATATATGAACATAAGTTGAAATCTGTATGCAATCCTAAGGAACACTATCTACCTATAATACCACAATTCACCTGAAAAACCTTGGTAACATCTTCCACTTATAGTATCAGATGCTCTGGTATCGAACTATGATATCAACCCTCGCAAAGATAGCTGCATCATCTGGTGTTGGTATATTACACAATAGTCATGTAACACTCGGGTGTATATTACGTAATAGTTACATAACACACAAACGGCATATTATAATTTTCTCGCAGCTGATGGCCCCCCACTGAGACAGCATCCTTTGGGTGCTTGAGTGACTCCTAACTACTTCTGTCTACTATGTATCCTGATGAAGATCTTGGCCAAATTCCTATGTCAGAAGTACAACAAAGGTTTCTGTCAACTTTCATGTGGGCAGGGATACAAAACATTCTAAGGTAGGTTCCATATATCAAGAATCCTGAAGAATATCTCTCATAAACTCCATCATCAGACAGGCAAGGGAACATTGCAAGCTAAACTCCATACATCATACGCTCCAAAGATTTCTTTCAACTTGTGGCAGGTATGCAGCAATCCATTTAAAGCCAATGTCCTTATATCATGTTTGCTGAAGAATATCTCTGCCAAGCTCCATATATCAGATTTATAAATAAACACACAGTACCAGCTATATTCTATACAACAGATATCTTGAACAAGGTATCAATCAGGCTTCGCATGGTAAATACCACAACGTGACCTCAGCCAGGATCCACACAGTACACATGCTGAATATGGTAACTGCCAAGCTACATACTGAAGATATCCTGAACTCTCCAAACAGTAGATCCTGAACATGATCTCAGCCAGGCTGTATATGTCAGACATACTGAACAAGGTACTAGCCAGGCTCCACACAGTAATATTCTAAACATGGTACAAATCACTACAATGAAAATACATGCTGAAAAAAATAGTCCTATATAGCTATTCAAAATTAATAGTTTAGTATCAGCATAAATTGGTACTTTTTTTAGCATCTGTTTGATAAGTGGACTTTAGCAACAGAATATTTAGTGAAGAAAGTGATATTTATTACAAACCAAACAACAACAAAAAAGCTACAGTACATTACTATTTTGATTTGCGATTCACAATGAATTACTAGAAAGTGTCAAGTTAGGGAATCAATTCTCCATTTTTTAAACTATTGTGAGGTTTAACTTAACATGTGAGTTATTAAGAGGTTGAAGTACTATAAATCAGAAAAGAATTAAAAATCTCAATTCATGAATATAATGATATACCCAAACATTTTTAGATTTTTTTTTTCTTCTTAAAAAACTTGAGAAACAAATGTTAAAACTACAGAGAGATTCTGCACTCCATAGTTTAGTAACAAATGTATCAGTCATTACAGTTTAAGTTATAGCTCTAAAACTTTCATGGATTTAACTGAAGTTAATAAAACAAATGTCTTAATCAGAAATAGCAGCTTCCAGTTTACATTGAACAAGAAAACTTGCATACGATATATACAACCTTGATGTAAGTAGAAAAAAATCACTGGTAATAAACCAAATGGACACATACATATATACATACATACACATCATATATAAAATAACTCAGCAGAACTGTTCACACAGTAACTACAAGATTGTAAAAGTGACATAAAATCAAGCAGAAAATTGTAACAAACAAATAATGCCAGTTTTTTATTCTAATGAATCCATACTGATATAACAATAACGTTGTCACACATTTCAAATATTCTACAAAGTCACACTTTTAAGATACTGTAATGTCTAGGAATATAAAAGTGTAACATACACTCTTCCATCATTTTACAGAGATAATTCAATCATGAGAACCTACTAACTTTGTGAAGAACATGTACTTCATACTGGATGATTACAGCACCTGATAAAAATTAAACAAATGATATTTTAATAGTTTCAACTTCTGCAGAATTAATATTAACTTAAGATCCCCCTAGTTTGTCACGTAAAGTGAAAAAAACGTTTCTTTCTTTTCTAATGTAATTTGTTTATTCAAATATAAGCATAAACATCTGAAGACATCTTAATAAATAATACAAGTAAGGTGACATCTGAAAGAAAACAACTTTCAGCTCTGATTATTTCAAACAGGACCTTAACATTTTACATGTAGACCCACACATTTCCTGATGAGTGACTGTTTTAATTTTACATGTAGACCCACACACACTTCCTGATGAGTGACTGTTGTAGTTTTACATGTAGACCCACACATTTCCTGATGAGTGACTGTTTTAGTTTTACACATAGACCCACACACTTCCTGATGAGTGACTGTTTTAGTTTTACACATAGACCCACACACTTCCTGATGAGTGACTGTTTTAGTTTTACACACAGACCCACCCACTTCCTGATGAGTGACTGTTTTAGTTTTACATGTAGACCCACATACTTCCTGATGAGTGACTGTTTTAGTTTTACACATAGACCCACACGCATCCTGATGAGTGACTGTTTTAGTTTTACACATAGACCCACACACTTCCTGATGAGTGACTGTTTTAGTTTTACACATAGACCCACACACTTTCTGTAATGAGTGTCTGTTTTAGTTTTACATGTATATCCACACATTTCTTGATAAGAGACTGATTTAGTTTTACATGTAGACTTCCAGACTAGTTGACAAGTGACTGTTTTAGTTTTACATGTAGACTTCCAGACTTGTTGATGAGTGACTGTTTTAGTTTTACATGTAGACTTCCAGACTTGTTGACGAGTGACTGTTTTAGTTTTACATGTAGACACACATTCACACTGAATTTATTGTAACAAATTACTGTCATTAAACACGTGGACACCATCAGATACACATTCACACTGAATTTATTGTAACTAATTACTGTCATTAAACACGTGGACACCATCAGATACACATTCACACTAAATTTATTGTAACTAATTACTGTCATTAAACACGTGGACAAATTAGTTACAATAAATTTAGTGTGAATGTGTATCTGATGGACTGTCATTAAACACGTGGACACCAGATACACATTCACACTGAATTTATTGTAACTAATTACTGTCATTAAACACGTGGACACCATCAGATACACATTCACACTCAATTTATTGTAACTAATTGCTGTCATTAAACACGTGGACACCATCAGATACACATTCACACTGAATTTATTGTAACTAATTACTGTCATTAAACACGTGGACACCATCAGATACACATTCACACTAAATTTATTGTAACTAATTACTGTCATTACACATGTGGACACCATCAACTTACATTTATCAACTTTTATTTTAAGCAGTCATACTTGCCAGATAAAATTATAGTTTAGCATGAATTAATATTCTGACATAATTAAAGCAGGAACTTAAGAAAAATCTGATATGTAACTAACTTTAATTTTTTATAACGGTCATCTTTCAACAGTAATACGGTTTTTACTTTCTACATGTTTAAACAAAGAAAATCTAAGCTGACTGCACAGGTCTAGCAACAATAAAACAGTGCAGACTTAAAACTGTCTAACTAGTCCTAATAAAAAACTGCACCGTTTCCATAACAGTGCTATGATATTGACGATACAAACTTGATTTACAACAGTCATAATCTTCTCTAAACTTAATGATAACACAAACTTGGTTTACAGTACTCCTCTAAGCTTTGTGTAAATCATCTACATCTCCTACACAAACTAACACAATATACTGTACATCTGTACCTTGAATAAGTCTAAGATAACCAAAGACCATGATGTACACATTACACCCTAAACTTAGTAACAACACAGACCATGATGTACACATTACACCCTAAACCTAGTAACACAGAGCTTGATGTGCACATTCCACCTCTAAACAGTTACATGCAACCCAAACTAATATTTTATAACAGATTTTTCCATCAAGCACAGTTTACTTGTTTCCTAACCAAGACAGTATTTATTGATCAGATCCACTGTAACAGTTTTATGAATTATGTGAATCTTAACGTAACACCTGAAGAGCATACACATCAGTTACTTTGATTCACATCTCAGTATGACACCCAAAGAGCATACACATCAGTTACTTTGATTCACATCTCAGTATGACACCCAAAGAGCATATACATCAAAGTTACTTTCATTCACATCTCAGTATGACACCCAAAAAGCATACATATCAAAGTTACTTTCATTCACATCTCAGTATGACACCCAAAGAGCATACAAATCAGTTACTTTCATTCACATCTCAGTATGACACCCAGAGCATACACATCAAAGTTACTTTCATTCACATCTCAGTATGACACCCAAAGAGCATACAAATCAGTTACTTTCATTTACATCTCAGTATGACACCCAAAGAGCATACAAATCAGTTACTTTCATTTACATCTCAGTATGACACCCAAAGAGCATACAAATCAGTTACTTTCATTTACATCTCAGTATGACACCCAGAGCATACACATCAGTTACTTTGATTCACATCTCAGTATGACCATACTTTTGATGAGTTGTTACTTTCACTTTGATATAATTAAATGTCACTAAATATTACTCATCTTGAAAGTCATACATCCCATTAACTAGTAGGGCTTTATGGAGAGGAAAAGATATTGTAAGGCACCTCTTATTCTTTCACTGATAAACAGTACAGAGATAGACTCTAATGTTAGTATTGAAACAAGACAAAACTATCATCTACAATATCATAAAATCAAATTTCTAAGTTCTTTAAACTACTTTCAATTTCTCAATAACTTCTTTTAAACTGACAGTTCTTTGTCAACAAGAAAAGTTTATGTGCAGGACTTTAAACTTTCATATGAGGACATTACAGCCTAGACTTATTCTGAGTAGTGTCCAACAAGTAAGACTGTAACACATTTAAGGGACAGAAATTTTTAACTGTGAACTATAATGTATGTATACTTTTCTTATTAATTCAACACACAGAAGAGGCATTTCTTAACATATGATGCTCATGGGAAGAAAATAACAAGTTAAGAATAATTTTTAGAACATTACATTATTGATATGCAAGAAAATAAAGGTTTAAATCTGTATTATAGAATAAAACAAACTTGAAAAGGGCTTGTTTTCATTCAGAAATGATTTATCCTAATATTGGCCATAAATCAAAAAATAACAACAGTATTAAGTTACATTTCTTGAAACAAAACAATAAGGGTATAAATATAATGCTTTGAACCACTATAAGCTCATTATTCACTACAAACATTCTGTAAAATTAAATGTTTTTCCTCTCCTGTTACAATCAGTATGAAAATCATTACTACTTGTATTTTATTACAGTTTTCCATTAATAACACTAAAAACTGATTCAGTATAGTTGATGATCATTTTCAGAAAATCATGACCTTCTGTTTAACAGCTCTGTTAATCCATTGAACTATTTACTTCAATTAAACTTTTAGAGCCTGCTCTACACTGCCACAGTATTACTTCAAAGATGGTGTTTATACATGATATAAAAAGTATGTCACAATGATGTAATAAAAAACTAAGTGCTAAAATATGTATTATAAGATCGAACTAAAAGCAAAGAGAAACATGGTTTTCAACAACTTGTTTTTTTTTTGTTCAGTCTTCAATCGTGGGGACGGGGATCATGAATGGGCATGGTATGAAGAACCTCATCTAAAAGCTGCAGTGCTCTGTGAAGGTGGATTTCAATCCAACAGGGCGTTTCCTTGATACTCTGACGAGGATAATCTGGACCCCAACCCTTGACGAAACTTAGTCTTAATATGCACAGACGACGCAGATCATCAACTCCTATGCTTGCAGCTGCTGACAAACCTAACATGGGACCTGAAAACGTTTAAAGCAAACCTGAATTTGGTGACATCTTAGATATTTCATTTTGTCAATATGGTCTGAAACTCTGAAATCACTTCAAGGAAATATTACAATTTTTAAACACCTACATTTTAATCACTAGAAGTTTATCACTTCAAGGAAATTTTACAATTTTTAAACACCTACATTTGAATTACTAGAAGCTTATCACTTCAAGGAAATATTACAATTTTTAAACACCTACATTTAAATTACTAGAAGTTTATCACTTCAAGGAAATATTACAATTTTTAAACACCTACATTTTAATTACTAGAAGTTTATCACTTCAAGGAAATATTACAATTTTTAAACACCTGAATTTTAATTACTAGAAGTTTATGATTTACAATTACAAATTATTATAGTAGAGGACATGGTATAGAAGATATTAATTTGTTGTGATGAATAGCGAAAAGTTTACTGATTACATAAGAACTACCATTCATACAGAAACAGTCCTTCCCATTGATAACACCATAGTTTTTAACACAAAAATTTTAAACGTATCTTGCTTTATTTTCTCACTAGTTAAATTCATTAAGAAAAGTGAAATAGTCCATGTTTTTTGAAGAAAACAAACTAGTATTTTATTATGAACTGTTAGATCAAATTTAGTTGCAAGAACCTTAAGTAATGAGAAATTTTATAAATTAACTGCTGAGAATTTTCTACAACCACGAACCACTTTTATGCTTCCCAATTCTTCAATAAGCGATAACAATTCTGAAATGTATAATGGTCTTTTGATTGAAAACAAAAAGTTCTAACTACATTTCACAAAAAGAGACAAGTACAGCTTGGAATAATAAAAGCAATTTAAATCATTCAAACCTCTTTCTTACCATAGGTACATTTAGAAACTCTGGTGATGTTTCTTGAGAACTTGAGTAGCAAATATGACAGTATAACATTTACTGTTGAACACCAGCAAGATCGTGAACTTTCATTTCTTACACATAGGTTTATAACAGTAATGGCCACTTTCTACGTGAAGTATACCACAAAAAACATTTACTGGCTTGTATTCTAACTTTGCAGGTTTTGTAGCAAATGTTTTTAAAGAAAACTTGGGTAGAATTTTGTTCCATTGTGAATATAAAATATCTTGTACTTATGTACCAATGGTTTCCATATTTATGTCACTGATAAAACACTTTATAACTATTTGAGTGTGTGTTTTAAAGCAAAGCCCCATTGGACTATATTCTGTGTCCACTGCAGGAAATCAAACCCCAGATTATAATGTTGCAAGTCTATACACTTACTGCTGTCCCACCAATGGACATTTATCTATTTGAACAAGTGAAGTTTTAGTAACCCATCCATATACGCAATTACAAAACATGCTGTTATTATTACTTTGTCAGATATGAGTAAATACTCTTTATTTATTAAAAAAATAATAAAAGTAATTCGTGGCTTACATCCTTAAATCAGTTAACCCTTTCGAGATGGGTCATAGGTGAAAGACCATGTCATCTCGTTTGTTGACTCGCATTCAAAATTTTATTAAACTACTATTTCATGAATTTATGTCAATAAATTTGGTATCAAACTGTAGATTATAATTCAAATTTTAGAACTATACATTGCTCAATTTGTTAATTTAAAAGTAAATATTAAAAAAACACAGATAAACATCGATATTCGTGTCAAGTGGTATGTTGAATACACCACTGGTTCAAATTAGATGTTTGTGATATCAAAATACTAAGTCTATAGTTTCCACTTGTACTCATTATAGTTTACGAACTTTTAATATATTACATGTATCTTCACAAAATTTGGTAGACTTGTAGTAAAAGTTACAAGTCTTTGCACACAAAAAAATCAGATTTTTTAACAAAGTATTTTTACTAATATTTGTCCGTGAAAATATCAATTCTTTTTTTTTTAACTAGTCCACGTGCACAGTGATTTTCATGTGAAGATTTAAAATACTTTTCTTTGTCTCAAAATCTCAAATTTCATTTACGTAACCTCAAAACCTCCTAAATACATATATAACTTGTTTTATCAGTAAAACGTTATATTTTATGTTTATTACTTGATTCTTCAGTCTGTAGACAACTCATTATAGTATAATGAAAAGAAAAAAATTGTAAAATCAGAAACACAATGAGTAGCTGTTTCCTTTTACTTCATTACTGATCATGAAGTTTCAAAGTACTTACCCTGAGAGTTAACTGCTAAACATATCCCATATATATATTTTCTGTGTTTATTTTATTGTCAATGACTAAAGTAGAAACCCACTGAAGATCACTGTTCATGTTACTAGACTGTAATAGGAAACTCTTGATAGCAACAAATGCACATGGAAATCTGTGAAGTAGCATGCTCCCTTGCTCCGAAAACATAATATGATGGGACTTAGCGGCTTATGTTTCCTACAACACTTACAATACATCTATAAATTCCCATTCATTCATACAGCTTTTTCTGTGTACAACTTTATGTATTTGTTTTTGATTCATGAAATTTAAAATAATATGATGGGACTTAGTGGCTTATGTTTCCTACAAAACTTACAATATATCTATAAATTCCCATTCATTCATACAGCTTTTTCTGTGTACAACTTTATGTATTTGTTTTTGATTCATGAAATTTGTATGTGCATTATTCCTCTTAGGCATATATAAAGAGTTTTATTCTGTTTACAACTTTATGTATATGTTTCTGATTCAAGCAATTTGTAAATCCATTATTCCTTTTATGCATGTATAAACATTTGTGCATAATATTATTTCCTGATACTTGTAAATTATTTTACTTTTCTAAATGTTATGAATAAACTTGTTTTAAAGTTGTCAAGTTTCGATTGGTGTATAATTTGGTTTTAACTTACCTCAGTTTAGACAATTAGAATAACACAAATTCAGTGGGCATAACTATGTATTGGCCTATAATGTAACTATAATACAAGTATACTGAAAATTACAGTGATACTTCTGCTACCATACATATGTAAATATACATATTACTATTTACTCATAAATGTTTAAATTTTAGTTATATTTCTTAAAACATAGAAAGTAAATGAGAAATACACTGAAAAACAAAGATTTCAAGTATATAACTGTGTTACAAAATGTTGAGCTCATGCATCAAACGTGTTAAGCCTTGCCATAAGCCTCGTTTATCCTTCTGGGTGTATAGATACTAATTTTTGTAAGCTTCACATATTAATTTTTGAAAACCAAAAAGTTATCAAATTAATGTATTAGTAGACAAAATCCCTGTAATTTAGTTGGGTCTCTCGATAAATTATATGTGGGTTAAAAAAATTCATGTAATTTAGTCGGGTCTCTAAATAAATTATATGTGGGTTAAAAAAATCCCTGTAATTTAGTTGGGTCTCTAAATAAATTATATGTGGGTTAAAAAAATCCCTGTCATTTAGTTGGGTGTCTAAATAAATTATATGTGGGTTAAAAAAATCCCTGTAATTTAGTCGGGTCTCTAAATAAATTATATGTGGGTTAAAAAAATCCCTGTAATTTAGTCGGGTCTCTAAATAAATTATATGTGGGTTAAAAAAAATCCCTGTAATTTAGTTGGGTCTCTAAATAAATTATATGTGAGTT
>NW_013671098.1:40939-42073 GCF_000517525.1 Limulus polyphemus
ACGGTCGTACTAAATTAATTATAGTAGTAAAGGTTAAAACTCCTGTAATTTAGTCGGTCTACTAAATAAATTATATGTAGGTTAAAAACTCCCTGTAATTTAGTCGGGTCTCTAAATAAATTATATGTGGGTTAAAAAAAAATCCCTGTAATTTAGTTGGGTCTCTAAATAAATTATATGTGAGTTAAAAAAAAATCCCTGTAATTTAGTTGGGTCTCTAAATAAATTATATGGGGGTTAAAAAAAATCCCATTCCTATTCAGTGCAACGACTTATTCATCAAACTTCAACAGTTTTGGCAAAATTATTATTTTCTCCTTCAAGCTATTTATAAACAACTGTCAGAATTATGTAGGGTGGAAAATGTTCTTGATTATAAACAAGAGCTAATTAGTAGTAGGTGGGACTAGACAAGAGCTTTCAAAACATTGGTGTAGTGGGAGGAGCCACTAGTAGATTCACTAAAATATTGTCATTTCAGTAATTCATAGAGAAGGGAGGTTCTTATTCTATATTTAGCTTGTCTATATCTCAAATTCAAGTTTCTAATTCGTTAGCTACTTGTACATGTTGTATGGTAGGTATAATAAAATGGAAAGTGAACAGTAATACAACTGGAGGTGTTGTGTGACACACAAAAATTGATATTTAACTTTACATTTCCTTTTAACTCTATTGCCCCTGGTATCCTTTACTGCACATGACACAAGGTTTTAGCGTCTTACATTCAAAATTTTATTAAACTATTTTTTGTTTATGTTATACTAATTAGAATAGCATAAAATCTTAACTAATAATCCATATTTTAATAGTATACATGTTTGAAGTTCTTAACTCTACAAGGAAATATTAAAAAAAATCCTGAATTTCCACTAGTGTGACCCACATGACACATTCTGTTTTAGCATGTCATCACCCCATTTATCCATCACCCCTCAAAAATGTATGAAATTAAACACAAATTACTCTATAAAATCATTATTGCTCAGGCAAACCATAATTTTTATAGTCTTCAATTTTGTTTGGTTACAGTACTATCAAATAGAAAATCAGACCCCTCTGCCACATCCACTCTTTCACAATTCATTGATAATTCTCTCTTACGTTTCATTATATAATACCTATAACCAATAG
>NW_013671098.1:42611-44588 GCF_000517525.1 Limulus polyphemus
AGACTAGATTAGGTAAAATAAATAATAATAATATAATTAAAATGGTTCATGAGACACATGCGAGCAGCTCGTGGGTAATGTAAATTTGATATTAGTTAGACATGGCTCAAAGGGCAATAAAACAATAAAATCTAATTATAGATAGATGTATACTGTTACGAGCTACTTAGGATAAATGATAGTAGTTTCACGTTACAATTTAAAGTCATTCTAGAAAGAAAAAAGTTTAATTTAGGTTTATTTTGATTTTTTTTTTGTGGTTATGAGGTCGGTCAAATTCACTGATCCCGTTTTGAGATAGGGTAGAGAAAATAACAGATAAACTATAAAGTTTTAGTGAAAAAAAACGTTTGAATTGCATTTAGGAGGTTTTAGGAACTACACAAAGGAAATCTGAGATGAGGAAAAGTATTTTTTATTTTAAAATAAAAATTACTTTGCACACAGACTATTCAAAACAAATACTCAACATATTCATGGAGAGATCTTTATTTTATTAAAAATACTTCACTAAGAAATAGAAGTTTTTGTATGTGAAAGACTTGTAATATTAACTGAAAGACTGACAAATTTCGTGAAGATATACCCACTATATTGAGAGTTATAAGTATTAAATCTATAAAGATTTTAAACAAGAAAAAGGTCACGTGGTCGGTCAAATTGACCGAGCACATATTGAAAGTGTTAAATTACAGATTCCGTTTTGATGCCAATCTCATTAACATAAGTAGTAAAAATATTATTCAATAAAATTTTGAAAATAACGGTCCAAGATGTCGTGACATGTGCACTTTAACCTATCCGGGGCAAAAAGGCTTAATAAAAGTAATTTATGGCGTACATCCTTAATATAGTTGAGATATGATTTTAAACCTAACTGTCGCCTATAATTTTTTTAGATCTAAGGACCATATTCTAGTGTTAGTTATCAAATGTAGTTTACAAATTTAATTGTCCCTGCTGTCAGCAAGACTATATTAGGTCCACTAAAACAAAACTGTTAATACATGCAAAAGAACATGAATATTTGAAATCCACAATTAGATCAAGTGTACTTGAACATGCCCTTAGTGAGTGTGACATAATCACCACTTCAAATTATTTTAAGATCTTAGCAGGACCAATGATAAACACAGCCTCTTTATAAAAAAGAGCTTACTAATACACAAACAAAGTCATGAGATTAATCAAGTAGGCTGAACATGTAAGTTACTCTTAGTATCATAATAAAACAAAAAACAATAATCACATTTTGAATAAAAAACAGGAAGTAAAAAGTAGAAGCCATTAGTCATTAGCAAGAGTACATTCAAGTCTTTCAGCAACACACTTATAACCTTTCCCTTTACCTACTGTTTGACACCAAAGTGTAACTTTGGTATCTCATCAAGCAGAGACAAAAACACATAATATTCCTCCTTTTGGACAGAGCAGTAGTCTGCCACAAGACTCATGATAATAAAGCCAAACAGAAGCCATGTTTCAAGAAATATAAGTGAGAGCTTAGAGTTAGTAAGCTAAGTTACAGGTTGAAGTGAAATATTAAAATTCCTTCTCGGGAATTTTTAGTTGGTTGTTATACAAGTACAAGCAGGTGGGTAAGGGAAAGTGTGTGCATAAAAAACAATCCTGAAAAACTCACTAATGGCTGGGGCAATACCTCCTACTGCTGCCGGACCAGGAATGTGACCCGCCACTGCTGCTGCTTGCGCTGCTGCCGCTGCTTGGGCCGTAGCTGCCTGTTGCTGCATCTGTCGGTGGCACTGTCGCAAATCAAACACCTATTGAGAAAAAAAACTCATTTATTATAATGAAAAATACACAATAACTTTTGATAAACTTTATCTTCTATAACCTGAGTAGTTCTAAACCATACAACAGATTTGTAATTAAAGTCAGAACTTCTGATAAACCTTATCTTCTATAACCTGAGAAATTCTAAACCATACAACAGATTTGTAATTAAAGTCAGAACTT
>NW_013671098.1:45588-56631 GCF_000517525.1 Limulus polyphemus
AATTAAAGTCAGAACTTCTGATAAACTTTATCTTCTACAACCTGAGTAGTTCTAAACCATACAACAGATTTGTAATTAAAGTCAGAACTTCTGATAAACCTTATCTTCTATAACCTGAGTAGTTCTAAACCATACAACAGATTTGTAATTAAAGTCAGAACTTCTGATAAACCTTGTCTTCTATAATCTGAGTAGTTCTAAACCATACAACAGATTTGTAATTAAAGTCAGAACTTTTGATAAACCTTATCTTCTATAACCTGAGTAGTTCTAAACCATACAACAGATTTGTAATTAAAGTCAGAACTTCTGATAAACCTTATCTTCTATAATCTGAGTAGTTCTAAACCATACAACAGATTTGTAATTAAAGCAAGAAGTTATCTTTCAAATGACATCCTGGATAATCCAAGATATTTAACTAACTTCTTTCATAGACACTCTCATAAACCAAAACACCAACTCTCACATCTTTCAAGACATCCAAACTTTCTCCATAGTAACTTTCATATAAAATCAACTTAAGTAATAACTATCTTATTATTCATTTTTCACCTTCTTTGGCTAGGATATTAATGCTATCCAAATGGATAACAGTTCATGACCTCACATTTGTTGATTAGCATTGGTATCAAATCGTTGATTATAATTCAAAATTTAGTATTATATATTAATCAATTTTTTAATTTAAAAGTAAATATTAAAAAAAAACACACCTAAATATTGATTTTTGTGTGTTGTGTTACGTTGAATGCAGCACTGATTCAAATTAGATGTTTATGATGTTCAAAGTTTTGTAAGATCAGGAACTCAAATTACCGATATTAACAAGGTAGAATGTAAAATAAGAACCTCCTATCTTTTCTATTTGCTGAGATATTGTTCATGTACTGAATCAAGCACAGTGGCCCTACCAACCTCTTTCCATTTTAAGGAAGACATACATACACTTACTTCTGTCTACTACATGTGAATAACTAATAAAAAGCTCAGAATATTCCCCTGGTGGCTTTCTCAGTGTAATTGAATTATTCAGGCACCAAACTTGTTCTTTTAAAGCTTAGATTAAAAAAAAGTAAAGTGAAACTTTAGTGAGCTCGAAATGTCATATCTTTTTAGACCCAAATATAGCTTATTTACCAAGTTTGATAAATAATAGTGGAATTCTAAAGCAATGATATAGTAATTTATGATTTTTGGCTATGTAGAAATGTATATATTAAACTTTAACTCCATGTGCAAGTTTTGATAAGGCTTAGCAACCCATGCAAGCAGCAAACAAGTTCATAGTTCGTAACTTGAAGAGATAATTAATTGCTTTACTTCTTTATTTACTGTTCTATGTTTTAATAAAAATACATTTAAGAACTTATTTGTAAATAGTAATAATTATATACATATATAATGTATAGTAATTGAAATGTGACTGTATTTTACACAATACTAGTCCACTAAAACACAGCCAAGACAAGTTACTTTGTAAAGAGAAGTTTTACATTCTTGGATACGGTAACACAAGTGCTTGTGTGTTGTGTCATTGTAATTATAAACAGTAATAATTATATACATATATAATGTATAGTAATTGAAATGTGACTGTATTTTACACAATACTAGTCCACTAAAACACAGCCAAGACAAGTTACTCTGTAAAGAGAAGTTTTACATTCTTGGATACGGTAACACAAGTGCTTGTGTGTTGTGTCATTGTAACTTACATAATGTTAGCCAGGCACAGCTTGAAGTTCAATATAATAAAAATAATATATACATATATAAATGTATCATGTTATTATGAGATTTAAACTAGTTAGTCTAAACATTTATGTTTTCATCTTATAATTTGTTGTCATTCTAGAATGAAACATGCATAACTTACATTCATTTCCTAATCTTTTATGGTGGTTATAAAATTAGTCAAATCTACTGAACCCATACAGAGATTCAGTAAGGAAAATAACAGGTAAAATATAACACTTTTTATCAAAAATCATTTGATAAATATTTGGAGGTTATAAAGATTTTGCATGTGAAATTTGAACAATTATAATTTATTATATCTTAAATGGGTGATTAAAGTAAACTAATTTATGATCCTGATTAGCATCTAAGAATAAATATAAGCCACATAAAAAATAAGTAAATTATAAAAATATATAAAAACAAGTTACTTTGTAAAGATCAGTTTTACATTCTTGGATATGGTAACACGAGTGCTTGGAGGTTATAAAGATTTTTCCATGTGAAATTTGATAAAAGTCTGAACCCATATAGAGATTCAATAAGGAAAATAACAGATAAAATATAACGCTTTTTATCAAAATATTACATAAAACTTAACAGAATAAAATAACTTTTACTTTGTGTACGAAAGCCCTGTAAGGTTTACTGATAATCTTCATAATTTTGTGAACATACACTTACTAGTTTAAAAGTTATAGCATGAAAACTAAAACAAGCACAAAATGGTTACAAGGTTGGTCCCACGGACTGAGCCCGTGCTGAAAAAGAGTTAAGTACAAAAGAAGAAATCACAGGAAACTTGAGTGAAACCAGCAAGCTGTGTACTTTAAGTAGGCATGGGTCTGAGGTCAAATAAAACCCCATAATCTTCTGATTTATAGGTGTTCTCAGATACATTCCCATCCATTTCACAAACTATTACATACACTGTTATTGTATTATAAGATTAAAAAAAACTAGCAGATCTCATATTTCAATGACAAATTTTGTGACATTTTCTATTACATTCATCATGTTTATGTAAATTAAAACCTTGTGTTCCATACTATCATGGCACAAGTCTTGCTACTTGTTCTCGAACATATGTAACTCAGAAGGATTCTTCTATTTCTCAATCTTGTTATTTCAAAAGAACATTTAAGAGGTGGCAATAAACTCATCACATCCGCTACCATTGATGATATTTTAGACATTCTATTATGTTAAGCTGGGAATCTGCCCAAAAGTAATATCCTTGACACAGACTAATTAATACCAGGTGTTTTGAAGGTTCTTTGTTATAAAACAACTACACCCATCTAACAAACCAAATTATACTGTAGTATTGAATAGATAATTTGTTTTAACAATAGATATATTCCTGATATTGAATGGTTAACTCTTACAGCATGGGCTCGGTCCTTGGGACCGACATCGTAACCATTTTGAGCTTGTTATAGTTTTCATACTATAACTTTAAAATTAGTAAACGAATGTTAACAAAATTTGACAGATTATCAGTAAACATTAAAATGCTTTCATAAGTAAAATATCAAATTTTTTTATCAAGTCTTAAGGTTTGTAAAGTAGTGTTTTGCTCATGTCTTTTTTTTTTTCACATGTTGCCTATCTATCATGCAAAATAATATTCATTTTAATACTAAATAAAAATACTTTTATTCATCAGAAAATTTTCACTTGCAAAATCTTTATAATGTCCAGATAGTTATCAAATAACTCTTAAGAAAAAACTTTATATTTTATCTGTTATTTTCAGTAATTAATCTCTGTACAGGTTTGGTAGATTTGACTAATCTCGCAACCACCATAAAAAATTAGGAAATAAATATAAATTATGCATCTTTCATTCTAGAATGAACACAAATTATAACATGAAAACACAAATGTTTAAGCTATTTTGTCTATTGCTGAAAGAGTTAATATAAGTACCTGGATGAATAAGTTTCACCATAACTTAATATAAGTACCTGGATGAATAAGTTTCACCATAACTTAATACAAGTACCTGGATGAATAAGTTTCACTATTACTTAATATAAGTACCGTTATGGTGAAACTTATTCATCCACGTTATGGTGAAACTTACTCATCCAGGTACTTGTATTAAGTTATGGTGAAACTTACTCATCCAGGTACTTGTATTAAGTTATGGTGAAACTTATCATCCAGGTACTTGTATTAAAGTAAGTTTCACCATAACGTAATACAAGTACCTGGATGAATAAGTTTCACCATACCTTAATATAAGCACTTGGATAGATTTTATGCACAGCATCTCCCGGGGCTCGGCCAGCCTCTCTGTCAAGGTAGTAGCTTTGGACAAAAACACTGTGGTCACTCAAGCATCGCAACCACACATCACCCTCACCTCTGAGGTCAAGCTGAACTCCCTTCCCAATGTGTAACCTAAAAATTGTAGAACATTAATGGATGATGACTGAACTTCATTGAAATTGTCTATTCCAAACAGTACAAATATTTACCTTTACTACAGTAGAGGGTTAAGTATTTTATTTTACATAAACAATTTAGTTTATCACATTCACAAGATAAACATCTTCAGTTCATAGTACTTCATTATGACTAATCACATTCACAGGATTAACATCTTCAGTTCATTGTACTTCATTATGCATTCACAGGATAAACATCTTCAGTTCATAGTACTTCATTATGACTAATCACATTCACAGGATAAATATCTTCAGTTCATTTTACTCCATTATGACTAATCACATTCACAAGATAAACATCTTCAGTTCATAGTACTCCAATATGACTAATCACATTCACAGGATAAATATCTTCAGTTCATAGTACTTCATTATGACTAATCACATTCACAGGATAAACATCTTCAGTTCATAGATTCAGTTCATAGTACTTCATTATGACTAATCACATTCACAGGATAAACATCTTCAGTTCATAGTTCTTCATTATGACTAATCACATTCACAGGATAAATATCTTCAGCTAACTGTACTTCATTACGAATAATAACATAAATGTATATGCAGTATAACATGGTTATAAAACTTCCTGTACTGTCTGAATCTTCCTAAATAAAACTCATGATTCTCAGGTGTCTCTAGTGAAATTTTCTTCCCTTTGAGGCATAAGTTTTTTGGATACAATCATTTTAAATAGTTATTTTATTAACCCCCTCTCCACTGGCATATTGTTCAGCATGTCATGAGGTTTTAGTGAATTACTTTCAAAACCTCATTAAAATACTTTCTTGTCATGGTATACCAATAAATATAGCATAGAAATGTAGCTAATAATCCATATTTTAATAGTATACAAGTTCTAAGTTCTTAATTTTTTAAAAAAATATTACAAAAAAAAAATCCTGAACATCACATCCCGCAGTGTGAGAATTGTTACATTTTTCTCTCTAGGATTTCCTTCTTCTATAACTTATTTACCACCCCTCAGGGAAGTATTAAATTTAATAAAAATTACTCATTATAATATCGTCATTGCTCAGGCAAAGCATAATTTTCAAAGCCTTTAATCATATTTAGTTACAAAAAAATAAAAAATCCTGAACATCCCCTGGCATGAGAATTGTTACATTTTCTCTCTAGGATTTCCTTCTTCTATAACTTATTTACCACCCCTTAAGGAAGTGTGAAATGTAATGTAAATTACTCGTTATAATGTTGTCATTGCTCAGGCAAAGCATAATTTTCATAGCCTTCAATCTTATTTGGTTACAGAGCCATCAAATCAGACCTCTCTTGCCATTCCTACTTGTTAAATCATCTCTTTCAGAAATTCACAGTACTTCTCTCTGACATTCAATACTATGTTATTTATAACTAATAAAAAGCCAAGGTTTCCATCTATCAAATGATGTATTATATTATATTGTTTTCTGAACAGAGAATTGTCAGTTTCTATTTTAGTACAAACTTCGTTTCCACAGAAAACCTATCGACTAACTTGGAATAATTTATAATGGCTCTTGTCACATAGTTAGAAAATCAAACAAATTGTGATAGTTATGGGGCATTGTCTGCTTTTTTCATGTTATTATTCTGTATTTTTGGGTGCATTATTTAATTAAACAAAAAATTATTAATTCATTTTTACCATTAGTATAAAAAAATAGGTTAAGTGTTATTGACAGTTGACAGCAAAAAAACAAGACGACCTGGGTAAGTAATTTATTTCTTGTTCTTCATCTGTATTCTTTATTTTGTGCATAACGTAATTCAATAACATAACATGAGATGCACCTTCGCCAATTTATAGTGGCACGAATAGTAATTAAACACAGTTCAAAGGGCAATAAAACAATAAAATTTCAGTATAAATGGACTTAACCTCCCATGTTCAACACAAAAACAAAATTCATAATATTAGCTTATGCTTATATAAATCAAGCTTATAAGCTAGAAAGTTTAAATCTAATGAATACAGCATATCACAGAATTATTTTTGAAGACACTAAAAGTGAATCAACTAATCTGTATGTATAGAAAACATCAAGAACTAGAATTTACTGGACAGTGAACACCTGCTATTCTTGAAATGTGTGTGGTAATAAACTTTATATCTGAAAAATTCCAGTACTCACCGTGCCCTCTCACTCTGCTCTGTCCTATGTACATTTGAAAGAGCCCCTAAACAATAGCGATTTCCACCAGAGGGATCCACGTAGCCATCAATGATGACACTACTGTACGAGGAGGAAACTTTAAAAGTCTCACCAACTTGTTGGTCTAGCTCAAAGTAGGCTATGGAACACCAGTACTCGGGTGCTAATAATATACACAAAGATCAGTGTGTGTGTGTGTAATATATAATCATCCACACCTTTCAATTATTAGCCCTACTATCAAGGAACAAATAACAGGTTTACTTTGTACAAAAAAATCTCAGCATGTCAACCCATAAGAGATGAAAAATGATGTTAAACTTCAGTATACACATTGACACAAATATGTTTTAATAGAGACATTAACCTTTTCATCCATGTTTTAATAAGTGAATGAACTTCATTCTTGATAATGAATATTTGGTTACTATAATTTGTAGTACTTTGATAATGTCAGGCAAGAACATGAAGAAATAAACCTGACAACCACCAAGGTTAACTCATCTGGAACATTCAGCTTGCGTAACATCGACACCCGCATCTATATATTCTCTTGAAGAGGAGTAATCAACTATTCAAAAGTGTTTGAGTTTTGGGTCCTTTTTAAATTCAAAGAAATAAATCTAATGTATATATTATGCATAAAAAATACACTACATACGTACATGTATATATATTCCCAGAATTTAAATAATTGCTTTGTGTTTTAATTTTTTTTACGTATTTTTCCAAGTTTACTGATTTTTGCTAATTACGAAAGAAAAGCTTAATGCTGCAGTTGAAGTATATAGTGTGGTAATAAAATCCCACCTGTTTTACACTAGTTAGCTTCACCATATGAATAAAGGAGTTGAACTACAAAAATTAAGAAGTGACACCTGGGAGAAGAAACCCAAATTAAGCATATACTAAAGTAAGATTTGTAACCAGAAAGGAACCATTTCCTCCTGTCATTCATTCCCTAGCAAGATGGCCCAACCCCCCCCCCCAAAAAAAATGTTACTTTTAAACATAAAACAAGAGGGAATCCTCAATGGCTGCAAATCTAACCAGATATCAAATTGGTTAAAAGATGGAGCTATGAGCTAAAAGTTTGTGCTTAAAAAAACATTCAGAGCCATTGTGCTTTGTTTTGAATTAAGCACATACCGTTGTGCTGTGGCTAACAATGCACTAAAGTAATCTCTCCACTGTGCCATGGCTAACAATGCACTAAAGTAATCTCTCGCTGTGCCATGGCTAACAATGCACTAAAGTAATCTCTTCGCTGTGCCGTGGCTAACAATGCACTAAAGTAATCTCTTCGCTGTGCCGTGGCTAACAATGCACTAAAGTAATCTCTCATGCAGTAAAAAAACTCCTCGTCAGCAGCTGCCCTAAGTCACAAAGTACAAAATCAAGCCTACGTTCCTCTTTCCCTTCCATAAATAACTAGCTGATGTACCCATTCAACACATGGGGAAGACAGAGGAAAAAGGACCCATTTGCATGTCTTCCAGCATAAATTTGTCTTGTTTGGTTTGTTTCTTCAGGAGTTTCATTTGACCATGTCAACTGTTTTCCCTCATCCATTAGTCATCCTAATTTTTGTTGAACTTTCTTGATTTTGTCAAGATATCCATCCACCTTTTCTTTCTTTTTCTAAGTGACTTTTTTCTTGCATTGTTTCTGAACTATTTTTATGTTTATTCAGAATTTTGTTTAGAATTTATTTCATAGATGGTGATAGAAGTGTTCAATTGAAAGGAAAAGCTGAGATGGCTTGATGATGTATAGGTGCAATCTTTTAATTCGAATGTTAACCATTATCTTAATCTATAGTGGTATTGAACGAACTTACTGTAAATATTATCATTTATTTAAAAAAAATTAACAAAATCCCAATTCTACTGGGATTTGAATGCAAGACTGTAGCCACTTTGACATCCAGTGTTTGAAATCCAACTGTTAATTTAAAATATCATCATTGTATTCATATTTTTCCAGAATATTGAAATATCTTGCTCTAAACATGACACCTTATTTGAAATAAAATTATACAAAATCCAAACTGTACTAGTACTTGAATGCGAGACTTCCGTTTGAGGTTCAGGTGCTCTAACCAGTGATGCAATGTGAGCATTACCAACAGTCATGAGCTTTTATAGATTTAATTTAATAACATAAAATTATTATTATTTAAAAAACAGTTTTATTTTCTGTTTCTCTCACCTACATTAAACAAGTTATCCCAGTAACACAGAAGATAAGTGTTGTTTAAACACTACTAACTACACAATGAGTGTAAGGTAAATTCTGTCAGTACTCAGCACCAGGAGATACTTGATATTCATATTGTGCAGCTTACATGCCTTCCATCATACTGTCAAAAAACCAGGCATATAACAACTCATAGAATCTAAACAATCATTAAATATTCTTCAAATGAACCAAGTATACTACAAACAATTGGTCTAAACATTACATTAGGTAATTTACAGACATTTGAATTCATTGACTAACAAACAGAGTAACTGTCCTCTCATTATTGGAAGAACGAATGCAGGAAGTTAAATATCTCACTGGATTCTGTTCCTGCAGAGCAATGTCTTACTTAATAAGTAGTGTAAAATATCAAAACTCACTGAATTCCAGTGATGTTTTAAATGTGTCATTTGTTTTCTGCAACCTCCTAAATAAATATCAAAGTTTTTTCCAGTGAAACTTTATATTTTATATATTATTTTCTCTAACCTAACTGTATACAAGGTTGGTCAATTTGACTGACCTCATAACCACCAAAAATCTAAATTACTTTTTTTTCTTTCTAGAATGACATCAAATTGCAACATGAAACTACATTCATTTATCCTAAGTATCTTTAAACTCGTAACAGTATACACCTATTTATACTTAAACTGTGCCTAATTGCTACTTGTGCCATTATAAGTTGTAAATCACTTGGGAAACATGGAGCTGTCGTTAAGCTATTGAATTACATTATCCACGAGCTGTTTGTGTACGTGCCTCATGAAACATTTTTATATTATTATTATTTATTTTGTCTAATCTAACTTTAACTAACCTAAAAAGATTCCTATTTTTACATGCAAGTTACTTTTATAATAATAAATATAAAACAAACATGAAAAACAAGTAATAAATGACTTAACCAGGTCTTTTTTTTTGTTGTTGTTGTCAATGCTCTTTAACTCTACTTCATTTTATACTAATGGTAGTAATGCACTAAATAATTTTTATTTAATTCAATAATGCACCAAAGAACGTACAAGAATAACATGCAAAAAGCAAACAACTGCCCCTAATTCTCACAAACTTTGTGGCTTTCTAACTATGCGACAAGAGCCGTTACAAATTCATCCAAGCTAGTCGATATGTTTCATGTGGAAATGATGCTCGTACTAAAAGAAAAATTGACAATTTTCTGTTCAGAAAACAACGTAATACAATATGTCATTTGATAGATGAAAACCTCGAATTTCTATTGGTTATAAATAATATAGTATTGAACATAAAAGAGAACTAATAATAAAATCTGAAAGAAACGATGGGACAGGTGGGTGTGGCAAGATTATCTGCTTGATGGCTCTGTAACCAAATAAGATTGAAGGCCTTAAAAATTATGCTTTACCTGTGCGATGATGATTTTATGGTGAGTAATTTACATTAAATATCATACTTATTGGAGAGGTGGTGAATAAATTAGAGAAGAGGAGATGCCTAGAAAAAAATGTCATATTTCTCACACAAGGGGAAATTCAGGATTTTTATTAATATTGGCTTATAAAATGAAAAACTTAAAACTCATATACTATTAAAATATGGATTAGTAGCAATGATTTCATGCTATACTGATTGGTATAATGTAGAAAAAAAGTAGTTTGATTAAATTTTGAATGTAAGTCACTAAAATCCAAGTGACACGCACAGTAAAGGATGTCCATGCAAAGAGGGTTGATCATGAACATAAAGTAAGCAAAAATAAATACATAGGATCTCATTATTAAAAAAGATGTCAAAATTTCTTTTATTATATCATTGTTATACATTCTAAAAAAAACCTTCAACAATGCAAAGTCGTTAAGTAATTTGTTTTTAAAAGTTAAACCCACCTGGTTGACTGGAAAGAGTTCCCTGTAAGGTCATGTCATGATGAAGTTGATTCTGATGTGGCCCTGGAAAGAAAACCATTCAAATCCCATCAACTTTGAAACCCACCATACTGTCTGGTTTACAACTAGATAGAAAAACACAATATTATCATATTTCATCTTAGTTTAATATACCCAACATACTCTTATAAGTGATGAGAAAAAATGCTATTTATTTTATGAATGTTAAAGAACTGGTTATAGTATCTAGATCATTCAAGTGTTTGTTCAACCTCTAGGTAATACCTATCACTCAAGTGTTTGTTCAACCTCTACGTAATACCTATCACTCAAGTGTTTGTTCAACCTCTAGGTAATACCTATCACTCTAGAGGTTGAACAAACACTTGGGTAATACCTATCACTCAAGTGTTTGTTCAACCTCTAGGTAATACCTATCACTCAAGTGTTTGTTCAACCTCTACGTAATACGTATCACTCAAGTGTTTGTTCAACCTCTACGTAATACGTATCACTTAAGTGTTTGTTCAACCTCTATGTAATGTTTCACAAGTGTAACTAACCAACTTCTAAGTGTCT
>NW_013671098.1:57580-62866 GCF_000517525.1 Limulus polyphemus
CTTCTAAGTGTCTAATAACACTAGTTTGTTCAACCTCTATGTAATGTTTCACAAGTGTAACTAACCAACTTCTAAGTGTCTGATAACACTAGAGTTTGTTCAACCTCTATGTAATGTTTCACAAGTGTAACTAACCAATCAGACACTTAGAAGTTGAACAAACTCTAGTGTTATCTCTATGTAATGTTTCACAAGTGTAACTAACCAGCTTCTAAGTGTCTAATAATACTAGTTTATTCAACCTCTATGTAATATGTTTCACAAGTGTAATTAACCAACTTCTAAGTGTTTGATAACACTAGAGTTTGTTCAAACTATAGGAATCATAAAACAAAAGCAGCATGACTTCACACTTAGAGCTTGTAGTCAGATGATTGCAAGTTCAAGGTTCACTTGTGAAAAGCTGTTGTGTCCTTAAGCAAGAAACTTCACCTCAATTGTTTCTGTCTATCCAGTTGTATAATGGATACCAGCTGACAGCTGGAAGGTTAACTTTCAATGGACTGGCATCCCATCCAGAGGAAATATGTCAACATTCTTACCCACTTGTGCCAATAAATTTAGAATTCAGAAGCAATTTCAAAGTGTTCTCTCAGCATATGAAGAAACTGACCCTTGATTTGATCTAAGAATAATTAATAATTGACATTTTGAACTGGTCAACTTCTAAGTGTCAGATAACACTAAAATTATCTAAAGTTAAAAATAATAAGTCATTAAAATTTTAAATCACTTCAAAGGATAATATAACATTAAAGTGTTTGTCAAACATTTGTTATCCAATCAGAAATCAATATAAAAAAATCTAACTGTACACTGCTGTTAGACCAAACAGTTTGATACTGTGGTTATGATGTTCTTCTTAGGTTTCAACAACTTGATGTACATAATGTTGTTGTACTGCCAGGTTTCAACAGTTAGATACACATAAAGACACTGTTATTGTACTGCCAGGTTTCAATAGTTATATGTACACAAAGATAATGTTGTTGTACAGTCAGGTTTCAACAGTTAGATGTACACAAAGACACTGTTGTTGTACTGTCAGGTTTAAACTGTTAGATGTACACAAAAACACTGTTGTTGTACTGTCAGGTTTAAACTGTTAGATGTACACAAAGATAATGTTGTTGTACTGCCAGGTTTCAACAGCTAGATGTACATAAAGATAATGTTGTTGTACTGCCAGGTTTCAACAGTTAGATGTACATAAAGATAATGTTGTGGTACTGCCAGGTTTCAACAGTTAGATGTACATAAAAACACTGTTGTTGTACTTTCAGGTTTCATAATTTTTATATACATAAAGATAATGCTGTTGTACTGTCAGGTTTCATGAGTTATATGTACATAGAGATAATGTTGCTGTACTGTCAGGTTTCATTAGTTATATGTACATAAAGATATTGTTGTTGTACTGTCAGGTTTCATTAGTTATACGTACAAGAACTTCAATTAAATTGTGTAACTGCATTTGTCACACAGTAGACCCAGAAACTAGAATATTTCTAGCACAATCAAATATATAACATCTACAAATGGACTATGATAATATTAAAAAAGATACCATTAAGGCTCCAATGATGGGTACACCTTACCATCTGAAGGTTCAGAACACAATATCAAAGATGGTTTGTTAATACTAACTTGCATAATTTATTTATGACAGGGGTTTTTAAATTTGAAATTCTATTTTACACATAATCCATGAAATAAAACACTCATATGCAGTTTTAAAATACATTAAGTAGACTACTAGTCATGTTTTTAAATTTTAAAATAAATTAAAAATATATGCTATTTATTACAGTAAAACTGCATATATTACAAGAGATTAGTAGCTAGCATACTTCTACAAATAATAGCAAAAGTGTTATATTAAACCTGTTCAGTGATCCCAGAGATTGGTTGTGCCTCCATTATATGCAAGAGTTGCTTGTACAGTTTATATTGAACTTTTTTGTCATCTGAGAATTTATCAAGAACACCCCACAGTTTATAATGAACTTTTTTTATCACCTGGGCATTTATCAAGAACATACCACAGTTTATATTGAACTTTTTTATCATCTGGGCATTTATCAAGAACATCCCACAGTTCATATTGAACTTTTTTTATCATCTGGGCATTTACCAAGGGGATGTTCTTGATAAATGCCCAGATGATAAAAAAGTTCAATATAAACTGTGGTATGTTTATACAGCAGAAGGTGTCCTAGACTTTGTTTTCTAAATATTATGCATGACTGCAAAGTTGGCAATGAAAGAATTAAACCTCTACCTTTGATTAACATGAGAGTGGAATTGCTGGTACTTGCTTTTCAAAATTAGAAATATTAGTTTTAATCTATAGCTAGCAAATAAACTCTGTAATCTTCAGACACTGTACTAGATAACATGTTGGAATAAAATGTGATACTTTGTTCATACAATGTCTAGGTTTGGAAAACCTAATACAAATATTTATACTTACAATATCCAGGATGTTGAGTTCTCAATGTATTTTCAGGCAGACTAGGTGGGATCATGGTTTGTGTGTAGGTCAGAGTACTTCCTGTTCCACCCCAAGAATTACTACCTGTCACAATTAAGTTAAAAAATTCATAATAAATCACTTCAATACAGACAATATTTCCAAGAATTATTTCCTGACCGAGTCTTTTAACCTTATGTCCAAACAGGTCAATAACAGCAAGACTATCCAATTGATGAATTAAAGCATTTTTTAAAATTAAAGTCTTTTATTTTACAAAAATACATAATTCTAGTTAGATCAGTATATTAAGTTAGCTACATTATATACTTACTATTAGTTCTGGTTTATATGGTTCTACTTTTATTAAAAGTTATTAATAATTCACAATACCTGTCATGATCACATTAAACAGTTTGCACTAAACCTTCACAATACTTTCACAATTAACATGCTAGCCTCCACCTAACTTATACCACCACCAAGTACAATAAAATTAGGATTAGTAGTCTCTCTACTTGCTCACTGGCTTATGTCTTTCAAACTGCTTTTAGAATGTTCTGGAAATGAAGCTCTATAGCTTTCATGGAAAAGATTACATCATAGATCAAAAATAAGGTTGGGTTGTAAATGTGTGGTAAAATTATAAACAAGAAAGAAAACACTCATAATACAACATATGCGGGGTCTGAACAATAGGTGGGTGTAAAAGGTTTAAAGGTACAGTTGTCACAGCTGCTCTGTAACATACACTTGAAGTGGAAAGCATATGTATCCCCTGTTACATTACACTATGTACTAATTCCACATAATGCAAACAGGATTCCCAAATTTTGAATATTTTCATAAATTTCAAGAATTATTTCAGTTTTTCTAAGAACTTTTTGCATAAAGATGGCATTCAATAAGTATAACATTGTATTTAGAACTACAAACTTAATCAATTCTTAAACTTTCAAAAACATATCAATCCTAAACACTACATCCTGCAGCAAAATATAATAATTTCTGGATTATTTCTTGTTTGCTTCCCTCTTCTGAACTCTTTCTTAATAATAATAATAGTTGAATTCATATAAATTTAAACAAGACAGACATGAATTATTTGGCAAGTATACACCAAAAATTGAGAAATATATTTTAAATACCACTGGCAGATCTGGGAAGGGAGAAATGTCCTCCTTCGAAACCTATAACCCTTCTACATCCATCTATCACGAATAAAAATCTCCTGATTCACCTCCACATGAATACCAATGCCCACCATTAATATAAGTTATCTATTTGCATAGGGTTAAAAGTGTGAATCATTGCAAAATATTTGTCACAATAGATTTTTGGCTATACAAATGTGATATTTTAACCACTGTCAGCCTGAGTGGCGAGTTGCTAACATATGCACAAATCTACTAACATTTAAATATGGCATAATTCACATTCTATCGTGCTTTCTGATTGGATCATGCTGTACACAAGATGATGGTATAAATCATGCAACCCACCAATTGTTAAAAAGTCTTTTCCCACAAATCCTACGTAGATTTCCCAAATATTTACTGATGTCAAGAATGCAAGGGAACCCTGTTTCCAAGCTAATTCTTGTCATGATTAAGTTTGTACTTACTGTTCACACTAAAAGTCTGTGAAACAGAAGGCTGAGCTTGAGCAAGGCCATTCATCCCATTATGCTGTATGTGAGGAGACATTGGTGCCATTGTTGTGGAGACCTCCACTATAAAATAAAAACACTTATATGATTATAATAAACCAATCACCTGTGTTGAAAGAAAACATGGTAAAACAAATGATATATATATATATATTAGGTCATCAAGAAATTAATGTCGCTTTTTTTAGATAAAAAACCCAAACAATTCACACATCAAAAAATATTTAATAAATGAAATAGTCTCCATTCTTATCGATGAAGCTTTTCCACTTTACAATGAGGTTGTTAATGCCCTGATTAAAGAAATCACTTGGTTTTAAAGCAAAAAACACGTCGAAGTCCTCTTTAACACCCTCCATATTTGCATATATTTTCCCATTAAGATTGTGTTGCAGTGAATGAAAAGGATGGTAATCTGATGGTGCCATATCTGGAGAATATGGTGGGTGGGGGAGAACTTCCCAACCCAACTCCATAATCTTGTGTTGCATCAAATGTGCCACATGTGGAAGTGCATCGTCGTAGAGAAGAAGAATACCTTTCTGATTGACGAGTAAAGTGTTTCTGACAAAGAGCTTGATTTAAACGTTCCAGTTGTTGACTATAGATCTCTGCATTGACAGTTCCCCGTGGATCAAGGAGTTTGAAATGAATTACTCCTTTGATGTCCCACCAAATGCAAAGCATCATTTTCTGCAGATGGAGTCAAGGTTTTGGGTCAAAAGTGGTTTTTGTCTAGGACTGAGCCATTGTTTTTGGCATTTAATAATTGCACAGAGAATCCATTTTTTCATCACTGGTGACAATTCTGTCCAAAAATGGTTCAAGTGCCAGAAGAGACAAAGCAATGTCCACATGTCGAAAACTATGATCATCGGAGAGTTCGTGAGGCACCCAAACATCTTCTTTATGGAGTTTCCCATATTCCTTAGATGTTTACGTATTGTTTCATGAGAGAGATGCAATTTTAGGGCCATTTCACGAGCGTGTTGCCTATGGTTAGACTCAACAAGCGTCTTCATAGCATCAATATCAATTCCAACATGTTGCCCCTCCCATCACAGGTTTTAAGGCTAAAGTCACCTGAATGAAATTTGCTAAACTATCATTGACACTTACGAATGTTCAAAACATTTCCATAAAC
>NW_013671098.1:63604-66563 GCF_000517525.1 Limulus polyphemus
ACGTGAGGTTTAGGTGGTTCGTTTAACTATTATACATGATGCTACGTTTTTTGGGGGGTGGTTAATGAAAGTGTTCCAAAAGGCAACATTAATTTCTTGATGACCTAATATATATTTTTAATTTGTAATCCTTTATTTTGCCTTAACTTTAGCAACAATATAAAAGTTCTTGTTTTAAGTATTTTTTTTAATTTTACTAGGAGTTTCTATTCTAGTTGTTTGAAGTTTGCTATCACTTGCAGTATTTCTTTACAGAACTACCTTTGAGATAAAGTGATCAATCAACACTTGTTACAAGTGAAAATCAATACATGCAACATCATTACTCTCTGAATTCGTTACTCAACAAAGGTGATTTTTTAACTTTAGAATCTATCAATCATAATGTATTGGGCTATGATCCTACAGTCAGATCCTATATTAAAGCCTAATTTTTTTCTTTCTCTCTATTCCTAACAGGTAGCAAAAACATACCACGCATTGTGAAGTATAAAAAATATCATGACAAACATACTAACGCTCGTTATTCAAATTGTTTTGTAGAGCCTTCACATCGAGTTTTTAAGCATTGACAACACCATTCAACTTCATACTTAAAACTTCAATGCAACAATTTTACACTAGTCTTCAGTAAAAAGTAAACTCACTAATGTACACTCAGTATGAGCTTTCTTAATTTACGTACAAATTGGTGGCTGGGTTTCCTGATTTTGGGAGAAATAACTCTGTGGTTGTGTTGGTATGGGTCCACATGGCGTTGATGGAGCACTAGGCTGTTGTTGCTGGGAAGAAGGTGGCACAGTCTGGGGAGGATGCTGGATGGTGCTGTTGGGAGAAGCAGCTCCCGCTGAACAACCAGAAAAAGTTATTCCAAAAATTATACGCACTGTTTAAAACAATCATTTTGGAGTCTACTGTACACAAAACATACAACATTTCAAAGTTTTACTAACCATCTACTGTACACAAAATATACAACAGTTCAAAGTTTTACTAACCATCTACTGTACACAGAACATGTAACATTTCAACATTTTAATAACCGTCTACTGTACACAAAACATACAACAGTTCAAAGTTTTACTAACCATCCACTGTACACAAAACATACAACAGTTCAAAGTTTTACTAACCATCTACTGTACACAAAACATACAACAGTTTGAGGTGAGCATGTGTTTGTTGAGCAAAATAGTAGGATTCTCAAAAACTTTAGTGGGAGAGTGTGGATGTATAAAAGTGCTTGTTGGGTTAAAAAGTAATCTGAGAATACTTAAGTGAGATATTGAGGATGTGTGGCATATGTATACATGTTTGTTAGTCTAAAGAGTTGTCACCTGACAATGTTTAGTTGAGGTACTGTGGATGTCTAGAGTTTAAGACATTTAACTGGAAAGTGAAATGTTAAAAACTTATACAATTTTAAGCTATTTTGGATTTAATTATTAAAATTCTATTAATTCACAAAGACACAACTTCTACAATATTTCCAAGTACTATTTTATGATGCTAAGTTTACAGATATGAATAGGATCCATGAAAGTATATTCACAAAGTCTAGTACTGTTTGGTTTTACGTACTACACATGGCTGTGACTTTTATTTTCTGCAGGCATATTCCTTCAAGAATTCCATTTTTGTACTTGGCAGAAAAGTAAGGTTCACATTCCATAAGTCTTAATATCAATTATTAGAAATGATGCAATGAAACTTCTTTTTCTGCCAGGAGAAGGACATCAAACTACAGGTTATTTTACTCCCATCATACTGCTCCCAACCAGCAGTATCTGAGATGGCTGGTTGATTTCAGGAAGAGATAATTATTAAAATTAGATATATTTACTAAATGACTAACTACCAACTAGCAGGATCCTAGATAACCAAAAGATTTTACAGATAGGAAATAATTAAAATGGTTTCACTACTGGTACAACCAACATCAGTGACATGATGTTTTTTTTAGTATTAACCTGATAATTCTATGTTACATGATTTATAAAGCTTTTCAAAATTACCATAAACAAAAGAAACAATTTGTTGAGATTGAAGCAAATATATTAACATAATTAAGAACAAGTACAATAAAACTGACCAGCAGCTTGATGAACAACAGCTCGGCCAAAAGGATCAGACTGAGACTGTGGTGGATGGTGTTGTACAGTTTGTGGTCCTGCATGTTGGAGGGCCGGTACCCCACTCGGTCCACATTCCAGCTTTCCATACTCGTTTTTCACTAGCCGATTTTCTGTTCCTCCAAAGACAGTAACTGCTTGCTGTTGGCCTTGATGTGGGATCACACACGATTCTTCTTGTCAGATCAAAAGTTTGTTACAGAAAAACAATCTAATTTCTTACATTTATAAATGAAACACTGGTCAGCGAAAAAATCCAATAGGCTGAGCCTGGGAGAAATGTTAACAATGTATTAGAAAACTTGCATTCAGTTATTTTACCACCTGATAATTACTAAACCAATTTCTTACCTCATACATTATAGTATCTAGGTTTCTACTAGTGATCTCCACTTATCAAAAGTGGAGATCTCTAGCAGAAACGTAGGAACTGATAACTTAGGAAGAAAAGTGGAGATTGCTAGCAGAAACCTAGCTACTGATAACTTAGGAAGAAAAGTGGAGATTGCTAGCAGAAACCTAGCTACTGATAACTTAGGAAGAGAAGTGTAGATCTCTAGCAGAAACGTAGGAACGGGTAACTTTAGGAAGAAAAGTGGAGATTGTTAGCAGAAACCTAGGAACTGATAACTTGGGAAGATAAGTGGAGATCGCTAGCAGAAACCTAGGAACTGATAACTTGGGAAGATAAGTGGAGATCGCTAGCAGAAACCTAGGAACTGATAACTTAAAAAGATAAGTGGAGATCACTAGTGGAAACCTAGGAACTGATAACTTAAAAACTAGCAGAAATGTAGGAACTGATAACTTAGGAAGCCAATCTCCAC
>NW_013671099.1:0-1894 GCF_000517525.1 Limulus polyphemus
TAGAACGCACACACTAGTAGAAACATTGTTAGAGAGGATAAGACACTTAGAACAAACATACTAGTACAAACATTGTTACAGATGATAAGGCACATAGAACAACATACTAGTAGAAACATTGTTAGAGAGGATAAGACACTTAGAACAAACATACTAGTACAAACATTGTTAGAGAGGATAAGGCACTTAGAACAAACATTGTTAGAGATAATAAGGCATTTAGAACGCACACACTAGTAGAAACATTGTTAGAGAGGATAAGACACTTAGAACAAACATACTAGTACAAACATTGTTACAGAGGATAAGGCACTTAGAACAAACATTGTTAGAGATAATAAGGCATTTAGAACGCACACACTAGTAGAAACATTGTTAGAGAGGATAAGACACTTAGAACAAACATACTAGTACAAACATTGTTAGAGAGGATAAGGCATTTAGAACGCACACACTAGTGGAACAATCATTAGAGATAACCGAACATTGCAACAAAATTTAAAAAGGGAACACACTGAACCCAAACATAACTTGTTTGACTATTATTACATATCCACGGCCATAAGGTGCATAACGTTTTTTCCCCCCTGCAACAATGGGATGCAAACCGTGAACCCTCGAATCGACAGTCTGGCATACTAGCCATACGTCACATCCGGCCTTCTAAGCCTACATACATTTTCTCATATATTGCTAAATAATTCAAGATAAACACATAATTTATTTAACATGCATAAAAGCCGGAAGATTCACGTTTACGAAACCGACACACGTAGTTTACGGTGAAATGATACATTAATCTAGTCTTACATAATATTAATCATATTTCATTCAAAGATAAGTGCGACGAAATACGTTTCTTCACTTAGAACATCATAAAATCATCTAATTCTTCTTCATTGTACTTTATTTCGTGACTGAAGTAAGATAAGTTTCTTATATTAGTTTTCAGTTTTTTATCTTGCCCTATTAATCGGCACAAGTCATTTTTACACAAAGTAACTTAAGTTCGAATCCCTGTCACACCAAACATGCTCGCCCTTTCAGCCGTGGGGGCGTTATAATGTGACGGTCAATCCCACTATTCGTTGGTAAAAGAGTAGCCCAAGAGTTAGCGGTGAGTGGTGATGACTAGCTGTCTTCCCTCTAGTTTTACACTGTTAAATTAGGGACGGCTAGCGCAAATAGCCCTCGTGTAGCTTTGCGCGAAATTCAAAAACAAACAAACAAACAAGTATGAACTTTACTGACCTTTTTTACTATCCATTGAAATTTCCTCGCCATCTTCTCGACGCCACGTAACTTCCGGTTCCGGGGATCCAGAAGCTATACACTTGAGACTTACATTCTCTCCTTCTCTTACGTCAGTGTCTTTACTCGTCACTGATTCGTCAATTTGAGGAGGCACTATGACATACGCATAAGAAACAGAGTAACAATAATTTCAATTTCTTAAGATTTTCTATAGTTATTTGTATCTAGTTAGGATCTTGCGATATCTGTAAAAAAAACACATATATATTAAAGAAAATACAAACAAAAGTGATGATATGAATAGTATAATCGGCGCAACATCAAAATAAAATCAGATTGAGGGCGCTATCTAAGCCTTGTCTTACAGAAGCAGAGAAAGTACATAACATCATTAAAAAACAGATTATTTAAAATCTTATTTGAAAAGTTATAGAACGTCTTCCTTGAACAGCTCGTATTTCATTGACAAAATTCACGATTTTGTTTTCCTAAATTCAAAACTTATCTTTACAAAACGACACCATTTTTGTCTTTCTGGTTCTCTATATCTTTACCAAACAACACTATTTCTGTCTTTCTGGTTCTCTATATCTTTACCAAATAACACTATTTCTGTCTTTCTGGTTCTCTATATCTTCAC
>NW_013671099.1:2894-17656 GCF_000517525.1 Limulus polyphemus
CTGGTTCCCTATATCATTATAAAACAACACTATTTCTGTCTTTCTGGTTCCCTATATCTTTACAAAACAACATTATTTCTGTCTTTCTGGTTCCCTATATCTTTACAAAACAACACTATTTCTGTCTTTCTGGTTCCATATATCATTATAAAACAACACTAGAATGATATAGGAACCAGAAAGACAGAAATAGTGTTGTTTTATAATGATATAGGGAATCAGAAAGACAGAAATAGTGTTGTTTTGTAAAGATATAGAAAACCAGAAAGACAGAAATAGTGTTGTTTTGTAAAGATATAGGGAACCAGAAAGACAGAAATAGTGTTGTTTTGTAAAGATATAGAGAGAACCAGAAAGACAGAAATAGTGTTGTTTGGTATAATGATATAGGAACCAGAAAGACAGAAATAGTGTTGACAAAACAACACTATTTCTGTCTTTCTGGTTCCCTATATCTTCACAAAACAACACTATTTCTGTCTTTCTGGTTCCCTATATCTTCACAAAACAACACTATTTCTGTCTTTCTGGTTCTCTATATCTTTACCAAACAACACTATTTCTGTCTTTCTGGTTCTCTATATCATTATAAAACAACACTATTTCTGTCTTTCTGGTTCCCTATATCTTTACAAAACAACACTATTTCTGTCTTTCTGGTTCCTTATATCATTTTTACATTTAATTTAACGACTCAACACATAAGTTCAATATATCGTTAATGAACGACCAAATCAAGGACTACATCAAACGTATTATCTTGTTCATGTACTCTACTATTAAAAACATGTCAGTTCTATTACATGTTTGTTGGTGGAAAAGTTTGAACTACTGAGGAATCATTGTTTAAAAATAACATGTTGCAAGCAAAGTTTTGATATCATATGATCAATTATCGTTTCAACTTAAGATCCTTATTATTTGAGTAGAATCAATGAATCAATCGAAACTTAACTAAGAGCTGCCTTTTGGTTAATATACTTAATACAAATAAAATGATAATAATAGAATATTCTTGAAAAAGTTTCTAAGAATCTTCCATAGAATAACAACGTTAGTTTTTATTTTGTTCTTCCTACATATTGACATTTATCTCATCTTTGGATAAAAACACAAATATAATGTATTATAAGCCTGCAGCAGTAATATCTTGGAATAGCAGTTACAGGTTCACGAGCTTCCTCTGCCTCTCAGGCATCGTACTTGTACAATTAGCTGTTGTCATTTATTTTATCCCTTGTTCACGATAATCAGTTTAATTAAAAAGTATTTGTCATTGTGCCTACCCTAGAATAATTAAAGACGCAGCACGTGTACAGTAAGATCTCGAGAAGCAATGATAATATATCGCCGTGGAAAATGACCCTATAATTCATAAATCCAGAAATAACTTTAATGTCATAAGATCTTTGGGCCTTTTTCAAACAAAGAGGAGAGATTTGATCTTTGGGGTGATTAAAGTTTATCATTTGGAGAATAATTAAGTAGAATAATTAAGCATTATTATCGGCGTTGTCTCAAAACAAATACAATTATCTCAGTTTCGTCATTTGAATATACTTTTATTAACATCGAATAAAAAATAAAAAAACGATTGTTATCTTGAACCTCAATCACCATTTTAAAAATATCTCCCTTACCAGAAAATAAAACTTGCCAGGATATATTCAATAAGTAAAAAGACATACATATCTAATTTTTTATTTCACCCTCCACCCTCACCCCCCTAGTGGAACAGCGGAACGTCTGTAGGCTTTAGACGCGAAAAATCTGGTTTTGATAGCACAGATAGTCTATTGTGTGGCTTTTTTTGCTTTAAAAGCAAAACCAAAACCAAATTCTTGTATCACAATAGACCCTCTAGCGCAGTCTAGTATAGTGAATCTAATAGCAAATGCCTGTGATCATTTCGTATCTGATATTGATTGTTGTATCGAATGTTTTAAATTAATCCAAGTGCTGTCATGATATCTTATAAACTGTTTATGGAATATTATGGAGAACGTTTATGATGTAATACTGGATCGTGATCATCACACACGAACGAAAACTTAACGTCATTAATGTAGTTCATGCTGACGATTTGTAAAAAAACAGGAAATTATTTGAATTAATTTTAAACTTTCTCCATACAGCCTTCCCTGACTTACAACCGATACACTAAAAGGAACGAGGCTAGTGGCCTTCACCACTGGCAGTTCTTGTGCTACTCTTGTCTGATCGAATAGTAGGACTTCACTGTCACTCTTATAACGTGCCCAAGGTATCAGAGTGCTTCTGTGCCAACAGGTTGCGAACCATGAATTCTTTGGATTCACATAGCTTCGGCCCTAATGATATCAACGTTCTTACAGTCACATTTCATGTAGAGATTTAATAGAAAACATGTACGTAATACTTACCAACCACTTTTATGTATCCCACCTGGTTCTTCATTGGAGAGGTGTTGATTTGGCACATATATTGTCCCCTGTCCCTCATCTGTACGTTTTTAATGTGCAACCACCACGTGCGATGGCTGTTGTGAGACACCTGGTAGCGAGAATTTCTCGTGATTACACGAGTTGCTAAGGTTAGTAAGGTAGACCTGTCTGTGTGAATCCATGCTACCTAAAAATATACAAAAGAAACGTAAGATTAACGCGGTCTTCGTCGTAATCTAGCTGTCTGGGTCTCATCCATAGAACTGATAGAGATGATAATTATATTTAGCTCATCTACTGAAAGGAGGGAAATATTATTTTCGAATTTTTATTAGACATATTTTACGCTGCCATTGAAGAATGGAAGCGTTAAGATAGCTTTCTCTTAAAACCATAGGTAGTGTGATATTATATTACTATTAACAATGTAACTACGTAAGTAACGTGATATTATATTACTATTAACAATAACTACGTAACTAATGTGATATTATATTACTATTAACAATGTAACTACGTAAGTAATGTGATATTATATCAATATTAACAATGTAACTATGTAAGTAATGTGATATTATATCAATATTAACAATGTAACTACGTAAGTAATGTGAAATTATGTCAATATTAACAATGTAACTACGTAACTAATGTGATATTATATTAATATTAACAATGTTTAAGATGGTTATATTGTTAATAGTAATATAATATCACATTACTTACGTAGTTACATTGTTAATAGTAATATAATATCACATTACTTACGTAGTTACATTGTTAATAGTAATATAATATCACATTACTTACGTAGTTACATTGTTAATAGTTTAAGATGGTTATATTGTTAATAGTAATATAATATCACATTACTTACGTAGTTACATTGTTAATAGTAATATAATATCACATTACTTACGTAGTTACATTGTTAATAGTAATATAATATCACATTACTTACGTAGTTACATTGTTAATAGTGTGCGTTGTACAAACAGAAAGTACAGAAGAACGATTTCTAGTGATTTTACTGTGGACACATCATTTTAGTGTTAAAATTGAACTTAATTTTTTCCTTACACAGATGATGTTCCTTGTACTAAGTAAACCTTGATGTAAATAGCAAACAAAACCCAATAATGACGAACGTAGTTATATGGTACTATATGTTTAGTTACCTTAATTCTTTCCCTAACTAGATCACCATGGCCGAGTAAATCTAGTGTAGCAGGTATAAATCTACCCAGAAGCAAAGCTTTCAGGCGTCTAACTATTTTGTCACTGAAACAAAACACCTCGTTTAGCAGAACCCTTTAGAACAGCTGAACGCTTTCCTGTGGAAAGGCCACGCAGGGAAACACTTGATTGCTTTCGGAAAGCATTAAGGTTATATATAACACGTCTTCGACGTTCGGTTGAGAAGGATTTAAATTGGTTTTCAGGTGTTTAGGATCAAAGTTCTAATTACAGAAAACTTTTCAATAACGTCAAATATTAACATACAGATAACCTAGGTTATCTGTATGTTAATACATGATATATCTGGTGTTCTTTAGGTTATCTGTATGTTAATATTTGATATATCTGGTGTTCTTCAGGTTATCTGTATGTTAATACTTGATATATCTGGTGTTCTTCAGGTTATCTGTATGTTAATATTTGATATATCTCGTGTTCTTTAGGTTATCTGTATGTTAATATTTGATATATCTGGTGTTCTTCAGGTTATCTGTATGTTAATATTTGGTATATCTCGTGTTCTTTAAAGAACACGAGATATATCAAATATTAGCATACAGATAACCTAAAGAACACCAGATATATAAAATATTAACATACAGATAACCTAAAGAACACCAGATATATAAAATATTAACATACAGATAACCTGAAGAACACCAGATATATCAAATATTAACATACAGATAACCTGAAGAACACCAGATATATCAAATATTAACATACAGATAACCTAAAGAACACGAGATATATCATGTATTAACATACAGATAACCTAAAGAACACGAGATATATCAAGTATTAACATACAGATAATCTAAAGAACGCCAGATATATCATGTATTAACATACAGATAACCTAAAGAACACGAGATATATCAACTATTAACATACAGATAACCTGAAGAACACCAGTTATATCAAGTATTAACATACAGATAACCTAAAGAACACCAGATATACCAAATATTAACATACAGATAACCTGAAGAACACTCGATATATCAAATATAACATACAGATAACCTAAAGAACACCAGATATAACATGCTTATATAAAAGAATAAAAATCCTCTCAATCCCAGTGAACATTACCAAAATCCGGCGATTCAATTTCTTTCTCACTTATCTTTATTTTTTCCGTTGTTGGTCTGTGGCCCCCCACTAGCTAGCAACTAACATCCCAGCCCCCTTTTATCCGATTCTTTAATACGTTGTGAAGTACAGTCATCAAATGATAGTGAAAAATCTATTACTGCCTGTAATCTGAGTTCTACATCCAGAGAAGAATAAGGCCTGTATTAAGAACTGTGGGAAGTTCATTACCAGCGCCCATGGTGTGTATTAAGAACAGTGGGAAGTTCATTACCAGCTTCCATGGTGCGTATTAAGAACAGTGGGAAGTTCATTACCAGCTTCCATGGTGTGTATTAAGAACTGTGGGAAGTTCATTACCAGCTCCCATGGTGTGTATTAAGAACTGTAGGAAGTTCATTACCAGCTTCCATGGTGTGTATTAAGAACTGTGGGGAGTTCATTACCAGCTTCCATGGTGTGTATTAAGAACTGTGAGAAGTTCATTACCAGCTTCCATGGTGTGTATTAAGAACTGTGGGAAGTTAATTACCAGCTTCCATGGTGTGTATTAAGAACTGTGGGAAGTTTATTACTAGCTTCCATGGTGTGTATTAAGAACTGTAGGAAGTTCATTACTAGCTTCCATGGTGTGTATTAAGAACTGTAGGAAGTTAATTACCAGCTTCCATGGTGTGTGTATTAAGAACTGTAGGAAGTTCATTACCAGCTTCCATGGTGTGTGCATTAAGAACTGTGGGAAGTTCATTACCAGCTTCCATGGTGTGTATTAAGAACTGTGAGAAGTTCATTACCAGCTTCCATGGTGTGTATTAAGAACTGTGGGAAGTTAATTACCAGCTTCCATGGTGTGTATTAATAATATCGGAAGAGATAAAGAATAAAATACTTTGGTAATAAGTTCTATATGAAGATTTATAATAACCTCCTAAGATTCATCTATACATTCCGGTTGCTCTACATGTATTTGGGTTTCAAAGATAAAAAGGAGGCCATTTCACAATATGCATCATTTCTAGTTCAAAGCGACTAAATAACGTTTAGAACAGTTAGCTACAGCTAATAAACCCTTTGTGTTGTGAAGCTGAATCAGTGACACATGATCATTACGACTCTGTAATATATTCAATATGTCGTGCTAGAATAGTGTCTGACGTCTAAATATTTAGCCACAGTGAAATTCGTACTGTCATATTGTTTTAACTGTGGAATGTTAAGATAAGCCCACACTTGTAGCCCACACTTGTAGTACAAGACAGTGAGTCGCTTCATGTTATACTAGAAGTTATGTTGAATAAGGAATGTTGTAACTGTTTTCATTATAACACTATTTTGATTTCCAAAACAAAACAAATATTATTATTTAACACTGGAAGCTTTCCATCAATACCTATAAAACGCTTCCACTTGTAGACGATTATGCTCTTACTCCCTCTAAAGATATGCGCAGTATCCCATTAAATAGGCCTGAATGTTTTATCATAACATTAATTGTGTTTGCCTTATCTGACATTTCATTTTCAAGTAAAAAAGGCAGATGTTTATAATGAAATTTATCTTCTTAGTCAAAGATCTGTAGATAAAGATTTATCTAACATTCTTCATTCTATAATAGTCAGCTACCACCAATGATACATAAGATTGAAATGACTGTTGTTATGCAACATCTTAACTAAACTCAGTGTAACTTTCTCACCAACACTTGTCATCTGAACATCACTTATTTATAGAACCTAATTGTTCCTAGATAGGCTTCTCACCAACACTTGTCATCTGAACGTCACTTATTTATAGAACCTAATTGTTCCTAGATAGGCTTCTCACCAACACTTGTCATCTGAACATCACTTATTTATAGGACCTAATTGTTCCTAGATAGGCTTCTCACCAACATTTGTCATCTGAACATCACTTATTTATAGAACCTAATTGTTCCTAGATAGGCTTCTCACCAACATTTGTCATCTAAACATCACTTATTTATAGAACCTAATTGTTCCTAGATAGGCTTCCCACCAACACTTGTCATCTGAACATCGCTTATTTATAAAACCTAATTGTTTCTAGATAGGCTTCCCACCAACACTTGTCATCTGAACATCACTTATTTATAGAACCTAATTGTTCCTAGATAGGCTTCCCACCAACACTTGTCATCTGAACGTCACTTATTTATAGGACCTAATTATTTCTAAGTTTCATCAACGTTATTCTTATTTAATACTAATATACCGTCTAAGTTGTTTTCAAGAATATTTTGTTACATTACGTATTGTTAAATATTTTAAAACATGAACTCAGCTACAACGGTAGATGTGCCGTTTCGAGGAAGTTGTTTACAACCAAAATGTTTACCAAATCGACAATGCAATGTCGTTTAGGATAAGTTTGAGGATAACTAATTAAGTTATAGCTTTTTTTTCGGGAAAGAATATTCATAGCCTGAGACAATTAATCTATGTAGAGACAAAGGATAAACATCTCTAAGATCGAAGCCCTCTGTATTATTCTTGGAAGAAAAGCGTTTGTACGACAAAGCGCTTTAGGCAGTAATAAACTTAGAAACAAAATATTAATTCAATCTGGAGCAAAGTTTTCATTCGCAAACTGAATGCTATGGTTAGGAAAAATTACCCACCAATCCAAAATTCCAATGTGTTTAATTTTTGAATATCTTTATGATCTGTTAACTAGATAATAAGTTAAAATTGACAAAGGCTTACTTGCAAAAAACTTTCAACCAAGTCACGAAATAAACGGTTAATTTCGCCAAAAAATATATCAAAAGAAATATTAATATCAGCAGTTCCATTCAACCACGTACATGCCAAGTCCTGCTAGGCGGATCCAATGGACTTTATTGTCTGATTTTACATAATTTTGAAGGATGGAGTCCGCTTGCAGTGAAGGATCTACTGAAAATTTATTTTATCAACATGCATGATTGAGGGTTTTTCATCAATTGAGGGTTTTTCCTCTCCTTCCCTTAAATAAAATTGTTAGAATACAAAATAAAGCGTCAAACTATTAAGAACATCAGATGGATGGTGTAGGGAATAATTCCAAGGGCTAAATATGATTGGAATACAGTTCTTATAAAGTGCTCGTAACCATTAATATTCCCAAATTCAACACTCTAGCAAGACTAAATCCCTCGTGGATGTTGTTAGTAATCAGAATACTTCAGAGGTCAAATATTAATTCTCAATATTCCCAAATTCAAATTTCCAGCAGGTTTGAATCCCTCGATGTCATTTGCATCAGTAATCAGCATATTACAGAGATCAACATTATTTTCATGTATTAATTAAAACATAAAGAGTTTATATCAAAATTGATCTGTCTAATTCAACAATATACCACCAGAGATACGTTTTATAAAACTCAACTCCAGTTTATTTTAAAACTTACTAACCACTATTTAACACACATCCAGCTTGTAAACTTCTATAAAAGTGTTTGTTTGTTTAGGTAATGCACAAAGCTACACAATGGGCTATCTGTGCTCTGCCCACCACGAGTATCGAAACCCGGTTTCTTGCATTGTACGTCCGCAGACATACCGCTGTGCCACTGGGGGGCGTTATAAAAGTGAAGACTTCTATAAATACTTGGCTCCATTTACGTATACTCGTAGATAAAAAGTTTTGAGCGCTAATTGTCTCGTGGCGAATTTGCATGACACCACGAGCGAAGTAACTTAATTTTTAACTCAACGATGAAAACATTTGATCCTGTGTAACACTGCAATAAAAACTTAAGTTTCTTGTAGGACAAACTGTGATGAAACTTTCAGCAAGTACTTTATAGATCAAGACTAAAACACATCGTGACAGGTATACTATCTAGTTAATGGTGTTTATAACAGCACGATGTTGTTATCTCCAGCTTGCACAACAGATTAATTCATCAGTTTATTCATATCGTATAACGTGAAGCGTGACGTATATTAAACATATTTTGCCAAGATGTTCTTCTAAATGGTTTGATCATTCTCAGTGGTTAGCGTAAATGCTTTGTTGTAGTTTTCCACGTGTTAATCTTGGTCTCGACTGTTGACATCTCGGAGTTTTTTCTTTATAATTTAAAAATGTCAACTATTCCGCCAGGTCCAGATGAAAATATTCCAAATATGGTCATCTGATGAAAAAAGGAAACTTCAGCTAAGCCTAAGTTATACCTTAGAAATAATAAGTTTCTTTTTAGGTAGGCACAAAGCTACACAATGGACTATCTTTACTATGCCAACAACGAGTATAAGTCACCGGTTAGTCACTGGGGGGGGGGGCTATAAGATATGCAATTAAAGGTACACACAACTATTTCAGCCACAAATAACTCAGTTGGCAGACTTCGGTTTGAAAATCAATAGAAATGCACTACATATGTTAGTAAGTGAACCAAATATTTATATTTTTATTTAACTTTCATCAGGTATATATATATATATATAAAACTAATTTAGAATCATTTCTGGCTCTTCTTATTTAGCATGGTTCTAGAGAATATTGTAGAAGCTGTAGATGTTAAATTAACTTAAAACGCCGAGTTTGGATATATCAGATCCTTCCTTATTTCAATATGACGTTAGGCTTAACAATAAAAGCATAAATGACTTGTTGTCATAGTAACAATCATCGCATCCTAGTCAACAGGTTGACGTAGGATGATGTATGTTCCAGATTACTTTTCACTTTTATATTGTTTGGAACTTGTTTTATTGTTCTTTAATTCTGGATGCTCGGTTGTTTAGATTTGACTTTATTTCTAACTCATCACTAAACCCTTAAACTAGATTTAACCAGAGAAAAATTCCGATAACGATATATATATATATATAACTAATTTAGAATCATTTCTGGCCCTTCTTATTTATCATGGTTCTAGAAGTTGGAGATGTTAAATTAAATTAAAACTCCGAGTTTGGATATATCAGATCCTTCCTTATTTCAATATGACGTTAGGCTTAAAAATAACGTATCTTAGCAATTGTGGTTGAACGTGCATTTTGTGTTTCTCATTATGGTGAAGAACAAGGAGTTTTCTTTCTTCTGCAACACCTTCGGCACAACACGTAAATAATATAGCAACAACTGACAGTTCAGATGTGACTGCAACACCCTTGGTTCCGAGCAATTCGAAGACTACAAGCTACGTCAAAGTTCTTCCTTCTCGGATAACCGAAAGTATTATTACATAAAAGTGTTCTTTAGAATGTAATATATTTCTCGTTTCTACTTTATATGTGCGTATCGCTTTTATTTTGAACTTAATATTTCACATAATGTCCTAAATATTATTCGTTTCGTTGAAAGTTAGTATCTTTGTCAGTTCTAGCATAATATCTATATTATGTGTCAAAACATAGGCTTATGTAGCGGTGCCTGCCTACATGACACCAATATCTAACTCCGTAAGATAAATACAAATCACTTCATGTGTAACTATAACAGACAGATTTAGATAACTTAATAACTGAATAACAAAAGCATATAGTTGTAGACTTATGTGTAAATAAACACATTATCAGTTCTTATGTGAAACAATATCAAGAAACATCAGATATTTATGTGTATAAAATATCTAGATACAGATCTCTGTGTAAATAAACACATTATCAGTTCTTATGTGAAACAATATCCGGAAAGATCAGATACTTATGTGTATAAAATATCTAGATACAGATCTCTGTGTAAATAAACACATTATCAGTTCTAACGTGAAAAAATATCCAATATCAAGAAACATCAAATATTTAGATGTATAAAAATATTTAGAAACGTACCAATATCAAGAAACATCAGATATTTAGATGTATAAAAATATTTAGACATACCAATATCAAGAAACATCAGATATTTAGATGTATAGAAATATTTAGAAACGTACCAATATCAAGAAACATCAGATATTTAGATGTATAAAAATATTTATACATACCAATATCAAGAAACATCAGATATTTACATGTATAAAACTATTTAGACATACCAATATCAAGAAACATCAGATATTTACATGTATAAAAATATTTAGAAACGTACCAATATCAAATAAAATATAAAAATTTAGCTTCGTAATAACACAGAGATACCTGAAAATACACATAAACCCATATTTGGATCCGTAATGATATTTATGTATCCAAGCATTACAATCTAGTTACGTCTCAGTATCAAGATATATCACACAGACAACGGTAAGTTATAAAACAATAATGATAAAAAGCAAACGAAAAATTATCAGAGACATTGTTGTTAAACGTGAAGTTAAATATGTTTCTTCTGTTGGACAAAACTTGTATCTGTATCAGAGACGTTGTTGTTAAACATGAAGTTAAATATGTTTCTTCTGTTGGACAAAACTTGTATCTGTATCAGAGACATTGTTGATAAACGTGAAGTTAAATATGTTTCTTCTGTTGGACAAAACTTGTATCTGTATCAGAGACGTTGTTGTTAAACGTGAAGTTAAATATGTTTCTTCTGTTGGACAAAACTTGTATCTGTTTTGTTTACATCTCCAGTGGCTTAGCTGTAAACATGAAGGCTTATAACGCTAAAAAACCTGGTTTTGATACCCGTGGTGAGCACAACACAGTTAGCTTTATGCTTAATAACAAATAATCAAACATTTTGGGTTTCACTTATACATGTAGATTTTATGTAAAAAAAGGACTTATTAACTGGCTAAGCACAAAATATTAATTTTAATAAATTGAAAGCAACGATTAAGTCTCCAAAAGATAGCTTTTATAAACAGTATTGTTTATAATTTAGCACAATGGGCTATCTGTGCTCTGCCCACCACGGGTATCGAAACCCGGTTTCTAGTGTTGTAAGTCCACAGACGTACCGCTGTGCCACTGGGGGGGGGGGGTATTGTAAACGGAGGAGAAATAAGACTCCTTTAAAAATTATATATAGACAGAGGGAGTTTAGGAGTGGATGGTAATATTTCACAGTTTATAGTAAACACTCGACAGGATCAAGGTACCATAAATCGATACTGTTTGGCGCACTAGGTACCAGATTATTTACACTTAATGAAATCGTTAACGTTTATAATTGAAAACAAACGTCTATATTGGTAGATAAATGATCATAATTAAGCATCCAAGTAGAAGCAACGATAACCTGCTATCCAATCAATGAGTTCCGTTCACTTCGTGATTTGTATTATTTGTAAATAATAAAGATAAAACAATAATACGTTGTCGCCAAACCGAATAATAGAATTAACTTTTTTTTATCTTAACACTGCCACGATGTGTCTCGTTAATTAATAAGTCATAATTAACTTGCTTTTGATTAATTATTAATTATTAATTTTTAATTAATAATTAACTTGCTTTTGAATCATGAGCAATGAAATGGAGATATTTCAAAATCATGTATAGAATAAAACTACCTCCCTCTAGCCCACTAAACACACCCAAACACAGGGAAACACAGAGAAAGTGAAATAGGGTATTTAAAAATCATGTATAGAATAAAACTACCTCCCTCTAGCCCCTTAAACACACCGAAACACAGGGAAACACAGAGAAAGTGAAATAGGGTATTTAAAAATCATGTATAGAATAAAACTACCTCCCTCTAGCCCCTTAAACACACCGAAACACAGGGAAACACAGAGAAAGTGAAATAGGGTATTTAAAAATCATGTATAGAATAAAACTACCTCCCTCTAGCCCCTAAACACACCCAAACACAGAGAAAGTGAAATAGGGTATTTAAAAATCATGTATAGAATAAAACTACCTCCCTCTAGCCCCTAAACACACCCAAACACAGAGAAAGTGAAATAGGGTATTTAAAAATCATGTATAGAATAAAACTACCTCCCTCTAGCCCCCTAAACACACCCAAACACAGGGAAACACATAGAAAGTGAAATGGGGATATTTAAAAATCATGTATAGAATAAAACTACATCCCTCTAGCCCCTAAAACACACCCAAACACAGGGAAACACATACAAAGTGAAATTGGGATATTTAAAAATCATGTATAGAATAAAACTACCTCCCTCTTGCCCCCTAAACATACCCAAATACAGGGAAACACAGAGAAAGTGAAATAGGGTATTTAAAAATCATGTATAGAATAAAACTACCTCCCTCTAGCCCCCTAAACACACCCAAATACAGGGAAACACATAGACAGTACAATCTTGTTTGAATTTGTGTAGTTATAATTACCGTTATGATGATAAAAATAAAGTTTCGATACCCGTGGTGGGTACAGCAGAAATAGCCAATATAGTTTGTTTGTGCTTAACAACAAACACATTATAATTAACGATATTTAGAACAAACAACAAAAACTCTGCCTCTACATCCTACCCTGTATGAACCCAAATGATCCACGACACACGGAATACTGACGTCCCTCCCTGCTGACACCGTTATATTCGGAATCGGTTCGGCAAACTCCGGCTCGAAAGACATTTCCGTTTGACCTCCGAGAGCTGCAACATAAAGGAGAATTGAAAGGTTATCTACAGGAATTAAACCAACAATTGACTGAAAATTTTTGATTTAATAAAGCCATGTAATTATCGGGAAAAGAGGTAATTATCTTTTCGATCGTAAAGAGCGGTGGAGTCGATTTTCTAATAACGATGATGAGATCAAATGTTGTTTAATTATTTCACATCAGCGGAAGTCCATTAGGCTTGTCTTATTAACCCTCAGGTTTCAGTTTTGTTTTCATTGATTTTCTGAAGCTCATCAGTCTCGTGGTGCAACTAATCTAAGAAAAATGTACCACCAGATGGGCCACTTTAAGTGCTTTTCTTTCTTCTACCCAAGCTAGTGGAAACTGACGCTATAAGTTATAATTTTAGTATCGGGACTTAAAACACTTTTCTTAAAAACTTGGAAAGAACAGTAACGTAATAACAGTAGTTTTATAACAATAAGTACATGAATACAATTGTAATTGTTGTTTCTTCGGTTTGTAATTCTAAACTGCAGATTTTAATTTCGTTCTTGATAAAGCAGCTATCACCAAATATACTTGCTTTACGTTTTTTTTATAACCGTAAGGCTTAGTTAAATTGTGAGTCAGATCTATAATGACTGTGGTGTTGTCTTCCGTACGAGCAAAAACATGTGGCTGTTGTGGCAATTAAATAAGAAAAGAAGCTGTTAGTATTAGAATATTTAAATAATAACCTTCTCACCAAAACGTGAAATTGTCACGTGATATTTAGTGGTTCTGATTACCTAATGTACAAAAAGGGACCTTATTAGCTGAAGTACAATAAGGGACCTGATTACCTAATGTACAATAAGGGACCTGATTACCTAATGTACAACAAGGGACCTGATTAGCTGAAGTACAATAAGGAACTTGATTACCTGAAGTACAACAAGGGACCTGATTACCTAATGTACAATAAGGGACCTGATTAGCTGAAGTACAACAAGGGACCTGATTAGCTGAAGTACAATAAGGAACCTGATTAGCTGAAGTACAACAAGGGACCTGATTACCTATTGTACAACAAGGGACCTGATTAGCTGAAGTACAACAAGGGACCTGATTAGCTGAAGTACAACAAGGGACCTGATTAGCTGAAGTACAATAAGGAACTTGATTAGCTGAAGTACAACAAGGGACCTGATTACCTAATGTACAACAAAGGACCTGATTAGCTGAAGTACAATAAGGAACTTGATTAGCTGAAGTACAACAAGGGACCTGATTACCTAATGTTCAACAAGGGACCTGATTAGCTGAAGTACAATAAGGGACCTGATTAGCTGAAGTACAATAAGAGACCCGGTTAGCTGAAGCTTAATAATGGGCCTACTTAATAATGGGCCTACTTAACTAAGGTTTAAATTGTCTAATCAGTATAAAATCGTAGAAATTAATCTCCTTATATGTTTAAATATGAAAGTTTTCTTATATTATACTTGTAGAGATGATACAATTGAGACAAACAAACTAATGCAATTAGAGAAATAACACACGATCATCAACGCAACAACTT
>NW_013671099.1:18566-28139 GCF_000517525.1 Limulus polyphemus
TAATTTATCACGTGACTAAACATCTTGATGTCTTCCAGTATATTTCTTAGACTAATTTATCACGTGACTAAACATCTTGATGTCTTCCAGCATCTTTTTGTGAATAGCGTCACGTGAACAGCTAGTGTATATTTTAGACATAATGGACCTGCTAAGGATTGTGAACTGACACGCCACCTATCGGTTAAAATGTTTTTTTATAATATAGCCAGTGCTTTTTTCTTTGAAATAATCTTCGGTACATGACTTTCAGGTGAGGTGTTATAATTCATTTTTTTTACTTTACTTAAAGGGTGGAAACTTATACATTTCGCACCCTTATATTTTGATTTTCTAATCTAAACTAGTTTGCGTTTAAGTGACAAAATAAACTGTTGTAAAGCTATTATTTTTCAGAAATTTTATCCTTTGCAAATTTTAAAAGCAAACGCCAGTAAAACGTAATATAAATTACAGAATCTCCTTTGAAGCAAAATGCTTTTAATCCCACAACGACTTCATCACTCGCTATAATCTTGTTTTTATCTCCTCCAAAAATTTCGTTTTTTAAAATGTTGGAATGGAAAACACGCGCTCTCTCTTTAATGCTATCGTTCACTTTATATAACTTACTTCTAAGAAAGTATATCATATTTAAATGCCAGACATTTACTTTAAGAAGAAGAAGAAAACAGAAATATTCTAAGGGAAGCATTTTTGAATGTTTAAAAATCACCCATCAAAGCCTCCAGACTTAGAGAGCTTCCGAACTGTCATGAATACGTATAGTTTCATACGTTATATTGTCTTTTTATGTTCATAATTAAGTCTAAAATTGCCATTTTTACAATGGCCGTCTATCTAACGTTGTCACAAGGACAGTTACTTCGTTATGACACGCTTCTATGAATATAAAGGAAACCATCAGAATTAGGGTGTGCTCTTCAAAGTTTCTGCTAAATAGCTAAGTCATTATGGAACACATTAAGCTCAAAGAGAACCGAGTAACATTAAACGTACGACCAGGATGGTGGCTAAAGATTTCGAGCCCAGGTTGACAAACGATGTTTAAACTGCACGGCCAGTAGTCCGCGGAGGATCATATTGTGAAAACATCGTTATCAGGCTACTCATAAATCACTAGCGTATTGATTCGGTAGCCGAGGTGACGGCTGTATAGGTTGGAATTCCGGAGATTAGAGCCAACTAGTTGGCTGTCAAGCCATATGATCCTCAGTATCAAATACACGTTGGCTACTTCATGTTAGACATCTTACCCCTGGTGCCGACGGATTCAATTAAAAGGAAAATTTACTGCTTGTTATACGTCACAACGAGACTTGACACATGACAAAATGAGTTCTGAAATTAAGAACTCCGACTGCGACAGCTTTTTTTTTTAACCCATATTAAACCTCTCATACGTTACATACTAATTTAGAACTTTGACTCCAGCCAACTCTCTCTCTGAACTTTCCTGTCTTACAGTTTATTCAGCTATGTTATGTTTTACCACGAGTTTTTTTTTTACTAATTATTTCTTCTCTAAGTTTTCTTTTCCTCTTACTTCATAGAATAGCGGAAACGTTTATCAAACACGGAATTTGGTATATGTGGTCTATATTTTCATCCCGAAATAATACCATTGCGTCACGGTCATAAATTAAGCATATATTTATGGTATTTTTCATGAGAAAATCGCGTGCTGTAGTTTCTTCTCTAACATCGTATGATTGTGCTACAAGTTTACTTAAACAAATTAAGTATCGTTATACCATATGTTCTTAACAATAAAATTACAAACTAACTTCTCTTAAATTCTATAATAATTATAAAATATTACGGACATAAGTTAATCATCGTTATACCATATGTTCTTAACAATAAAATTACAAACTAACTTCTCTTGAATTCTATAATAATTATAAAATATTACGGACATAAGTTAATCATCGTTATACCATATGTTCTTAACAATAAAATTACAAACTAACTTCTCTTAAATTTTATAAAAATTCTAAAATATTACGTACTTAAGTTAAGCCCCCCCCCCCAGTGGCACAGCGGTATCTCTGCGGACTTACAACGCTAGAATCCGGGTTTCGATACCCGTGGTGATAGCCCATTGTGTAGCCTTGTGCTTAATTACAAACAAACAAACATAAATTAAGTATCTTCAAACCATGTGTTCTTAACAATAAAATTACAAACTCCTTTCTCTTAAATTCTATAATAATTCTAAAATATTACGGACATAAATTAAGTATGCTTATACTATCTTGTCAGCATGGAAATTGCCCGCTTTTATTCCTATGCGTTTTAAAATTTGCTGTAAATTAACCACCCCATTTACGATCGACATGAATGATCAGCGATGTGTGTAATTTAGTTCTTTAATGTTTTAAGAGCCCCCCACTATTTATCAACCGTCAGTTAGTTCATCTCCAAATTTTCGGTTACATTGTAGCTCGTGTTATGTTCAAAAAATCTGGTTTCTTGCGAAAGCCGTGCAAGTGCGTGACGGTCTACAAAATTGGTTATCCAAAAGACGTTTTAAGAATTCATTTTCAGAAGTTTGTGAAGATCTTAAACAAGAAAGATCAAATTAGTTAAATGGACCAGTTGTCTGTTGATTATACACACACATCCGTAAAAGTCCATGCGAACTTTGTTTCAAAGAACGTTTCGCTTGCACAAATAGTATCGAAATGAGATTTCGCTTTCTGTTTGGAAACATAACTCCCTCTTTACTGACAAACGTATAATAATATGTCTATAACTATAATATAAATTGCTTAAATGTTCAGAGAAAGTATAAGCACCGTAGGACGTGTTTACCAGCGTTCTAGAAATACTTGCGAACCCGTGGGCCTAGGGCCCATATTTACATGGCCGCTATAATGCAAATTTGATGGTTGAACTACTATTTTGTGCTCTGTCGGTTTAAATATCATTGCCGCTATAATGTAAATTTAATTTATTTAAAAAAGTTACCAATGGTAATTAGTAGGCCTACTTATTTACGTACTCTAATGTAAATTAACGCCAAATTTGGGGGCCGCTTTCTGGGAATCTCCGTAAAAGTGTTTTCGCGAAATACCCGTGTTCCCTAAGGGGTTGGGTGAAAACCTCGAAACGGAGACGGTTATTCGTTTGGTAGCACTTAGAAATCGGTGCAACTAGCGGTTCACGAGGAGTTACGTGATGTGACACACACGCTAAATCTTTTTATATAGATAGTGACATATATGGAATTTGTAGGTTTATCAGTATTCTCATATTGAGTATTTGACTTCTGGCGCAATTTCTGTATTTTTATATGTCTTGCATGTCTAACCTACTTAGATCTAAAGGCAGCATTGCATGTCTAACCTACTTAGATCTAAAGGCAGCATTGCATGTCTAACCTACTTAGATCTAAAGGCAGCATTTTCAAATCGCCACTTTTACCTTCATTTATCGAGAAGTTGCGTCTGGTAGTCCGCCGCATGCGCATTGGAAGTTTTCCCACCAGTTTACAGCCGAATATTAAAATTATGTGCAAAGAAAATATTCAAACAAAAGACAAACATGACTAGCATTTTAGAACCTTCAATGGATCTTTTTAAACGTCTCAAAATTTTAAAAGTTTGGAAACAAGTATTGATAATTATTACACCACTTCAACTTTTATTAGAGAAGGTTTTTCATCACAGACTCGCTCACTAGATGTCCTGGGATTATATTATACGTTTATTCACGTTTCAATGACTTGACTGGAGTTTTATACTTTTATGAATCGTTCTACATTTTCTCAGACTAGAATAAATATGAGTGTATATTTCATTTTACAATACTTCCATTAACTATCCTATACTTCTAGCCTAGTTACTAAACAAAATGGCTTTGATCATCTAGAATCTAGATAATGAAATCTTCCTAAAAATGTTCTAACGTCTTTACTAACAAAATGTTCTAACCTTCTTACTAACAAAATATTCTAACATCTTTACTAACAAAATGTTCTAACCTTCTTACTAACAAAATGTTCTAACGTCTTTACTAACAAAATGTTCTAACCTTCTTACTAACAAAATATTCTAACATCTTTACTAACAAAATGTTCTAACCTTCTTACTAACAAAATGTTCTAACGTCTTTACTAACAAAATGTTCTAACCTTCTTACTAACAAAATGTTCTAACCTTCTTACTAACAAAATGTTCTAACGTCTTTACTAACAAAATGTTCTAACCTTCTTACTAACAAAATGTTCTAATATTTTTACTAACAAAATGTTCTAATATTCTTACTAACATAATGTTCTAACCTTCTTACTAACAAAATGTTCTAACCTTCTTACTAACAAAATGTTCTAATATTCTTACTAACAAAATGTCTTAATATTCTTACTAACAAAATGTTCTAACCTTCTTATTAACAAAATGTTCTAATATTCTTACTAACAAAATGTTCTAACATTCTTACAAACAAGATGTTCTAACCTTCTTACTAACAAAATGTTCTAATATTTTTACTAACAAAATGTTCTAATATTCTTTCTAACAAAATGTTCTAATATTCTTACTAACAAAATGTTCTAACCTTCTTACTAACAAAATGTTCTAACCTTCTTATTAACAAAATGTTCTAATATTCTTACTAACAAAATATTCTAACATTCTTACTAACAAAATGTTCTATTTTTACTAACAAAATGTTCTAATATTCTTACTAACAAAATATTCTAACCTTCTTACTAACAAAATGTTCTAACCTTTTTACTAACAAAATGTTCTAATATTCTTACTAACAAAATGTTCCAACCTTCTTACTAACAAAATGTTCTAATATTCTTACTAACCTCTTCACTAACATAACTTTACAATCATGTAACTCACTAATGTTTTCCAACTTATTAAATTGTTCTAATCTTCTTGCTAATAATATATTCTAATCATCTAATCGCATGTAATAAATTAGAAACATAAGTAAAAACAATAGAGCCACATAAAGTGCTATCGGAGTACGCATATATAGATTGTTTTACCATTTTTACTTTAGTTCTAACAGTAAATGTCACGAAACCAAAGCTCAGCAGGAAATTCTTATATCCACGCTGGTGATTCGTTCATGTAGTAACGTTCCTTATAGTAAAGTTGTCATCAACATGTGTACCAGTTGTTTACGAGTTGCAGTCAATAAAGTTACTGCTTTTAATTTAAACAAATTATTGGTACTATTAACTGCTTCTAATCCAAGATATTCGTAGTATTAGCTGCTAATAAGCCAAGTTATTGATGGTATTAGTTGCTCGTAAATCAATGTATCAGTGGTATTAACTGCTCTAAAACCAAGTTATTTGTTCTAAAAACTACTTCTAATTCAACATATTGATGGTATTAACTGTTCCCGAACCAAGTTATCAGTGATAATAACTGTTTCTAAATCAAACTATCTATTGTATTATCAATCAAACGTACGATTTTTTGTCCTTTGACACAAAGTTTTATAAATACATGCAAGCTACTTAATATTATTTTCAGGATATTTACATATAAAAATTGATGCAACATAACCTTCAGGTTAATAACTGAACTATGTTACCCATAGAACACTTTCCATAATGGCTACGTCACGGTGAGATCCGAACTTGTTATTATGTATGATTAATATAGCACTGTACAGAATAATTTAAATTTTCTACACATTTGATTCATCTTTCTCCGTTTCCCTAACTTTATATATATATATCAAAGAAATAAAGAAAAGATGAGGATAACGATCATGAACACAAGCAGAGAATGACGTCATAGCAAAATTGCCCGGTGAAAAAAGAATAAAATGTGACTAAAGTAATAACGATCCTAATACGAGATCCTCCTGCCTGTGTCATTTGGTTTCAGGCAACCCTTAAACTGCTCGAAACTAATTATTAGTTTTGGGCCTTAATGTTCAAATTTAGATTTCCATGGAGATAATATCACATAAAATTAAGTCAGAAGTTTCGACTAAGGCAAGAAAAAAAATAATAGATAAATTCTTAGTGATTTATGTGTCCAAAGAAAATTTTATAAGCGTTTTATCCCACCATTAGGGACTTGAAACCAAATATTCAGACACCCATAAACTATTAACTTAAATGTTATTAATGTTTCTCAATGCAAAGCTATACAATGGGCTATTTGCACGATGTCTAACGCAGGGAATTGATCCCTGGATTTTAGCGTTGTAAGTGAACCAGTGGGAGAACTTAAGTCAAAAATAAGTTAATGATTCAACTCTTAAATTTAATTATAACATATTTAACGGGAGAAACACAAACGTAAATTGTGCTTAAGCGATGTGTATGTTTCCCTCTCAAAACAAGCGCATGAATACATTCTAAAGAACATTGGCGAAAACAAGCGCATGAATACATTCAAAAGAACATTGGCGAAAACAAATATATGAACTCCTTCCTTAACTCCTACGTTATTCCACACAAGTCTTAGCAGAAAGTAATTAACCATAAGCAGGTTATAAGCAGCAAGCACTCTGCTAGTTTGTAGCTTAAAGCGCACCAATAATATTTTCGCTGGTTCCAAGTAATTCACCAAAAGTCAGAGCATGATTAATTCGTAATTAGGAATGCAATAGCCAGCATTATTGGCCCGAGGAGCCTCAGGAATAAGAGCACACTTATACCTCTATGTTCAATATCTATATCTATAAAATTATAATAGCACTGTCTGTTTTATGTCCTTGTAACTACTTCGCAGGGATCTATTTGTTTGTTTGTTATGAATTTCGCGCAAGGCTATCTGCGCTAGCCGTCCCTAATTTAGTAGTGAATGACTAGAGGGAAGGCAGCTAGTCATCACTACCTACCGCCAACTCTTGGGCTACTCTTTTATCAACGAATATAGGGATTGACCGTCACCTTATAACGCTCTCACGGCTAAAAGAACGAGCATATTTGGTGGGACGGGAATTCGAACCCGCGACCCTCAGATTGAGCATCAAGCGCCCTAACCACCTGGCCATGCCGGGCCCTGGTGGATGGATCTTAACCAAAATTGGTATGGAGGTTCATCAGGTCCATGCGGGGGGTACATACAAATTTTCAGTTTTTCATTTTGCTGATTTTATGGGTGTTTTTTTTGCGTTTTTTTACCACTACTTCACCCCTTGTTGATGGATCTTCATCAAATTTGGCATGAAGGTTTATTGGGTCCATATGGGGGTACGTGGAAAATTAAGGTTTCACATTTTATGTTTTGCAGTTTTTATGGTCGTTTTTTTTTCATTTTTTTTTACAATTAGATATAAAGGAAGCAACTTTTCATGTCCTAAGATAACCTTTCATTAATCACGAACTTGCATAACTTCCCTCCAGGGGACGGGTACTCCAGCTAGTAATAGAATAAAGTAACATTTGGTGGGCAACAGTCCGCCGTAAAACAAAAATATACTTTTCTGGATATAGATGTGACGAGTAGTTGTTTGACATCCAGAAAAACAAATTAAACTGGAAGCATGGCTACCATTTTTTATTGGACCTGTCTTTATCAACGTCACATTCAAAAATGCAAATATAAAAAATGATCTAACAGTTTTGGCAAGTAAGACCTATCTTTATTAAGTGTAGAGATAAAGTCGACTTCATCAGAGGTAATGGACCTGTCTTTATCAACGTCACATTTAAAAATGCAAATATAAAAAATTATCTAACAGTTTTGGCAAGTAAGACCTATCTTTATTAAGTGTAGAGATAAAGTCGCATTCAGAAACACTCGACTTCATCAGGGGTAATGGACCTGTCTTTATCAACGTCACATTTAAAAATGCAAATATAAAAAATGATCTAACAGTTTTGGCAAGTAAGACTTATCTTTATTAAGTGTAGAAATAAAGTCGACTTCATCAGGGGTAATGGACCTGTGGTAAGTTTTAGGATTTTATATTTTTATTTAATGAGTTACCAATTTTTGTATCATATGTACGGGTTTGTTTTGTTGTGTTTTTTACTGGTGGATCCTGTGGTAAGTTTTAGGATTTTATAATATTTTATTCAATGATTTACCAATTTTTTTTCATATTTATGTTGTTTTTTTTTTTACTGGTGGACCTGTGGTAAGTTTTAGGGGTTTATAATATTTTATTCAATGATTTACCAATTTTTTTTATCATATTTACGTGTTTTTTGTACTGGTGGACCTGTCTTCATCCGGGGTAATGGACCTGTGGAAAGCGTTAGGGTTTTATCATTTTTTATTTAATGATTTACCAATTTTTTGATTACGTGTACGTGTTTTTTTTACTGTCATAAATGACGTCATTTATCCTTATTTTTAGCCGCAAACTTTCTATTATTATCGTTTATTTATTTACGTTTGGAAACTCTAGGATAGCCGTACACGTATAGAACGTATTCTAAGACAAATGTTTAAAACGTACTTTTCATATTTCTTTAAAAACAAAGGACTATTGTTATAAACTTAGAATTGTTTATTTGTCAAGAAAATTCAATGGGCTGAAACGGAGCACAAATGCTTTTACCAAAAACTTTCAGCTAATTAAATCTATTGTTAGTTCCTCGTGAGTTACGTAACTAAGCGAGCAAGAGCCAGCCAATTAAAAGGTAGTTGCTATCTTCAGTGCAACCTAATCAATAGCACTAGAGATGTGCGTGTTTGATAACATATTTGTTATAAGTCGTTTTGCAATCAGAAGCTTTCGGCTTAAAAGACACACTTTCGCTACGAAAAGGATTAAAGAAATCCCAAGCTAATCCTTCTAAAACCTCATGAGTCTCAGTGTTTAATCATCCGATATAGCAAGGGTTTCGGTGGCTGCGATCAACGTGGATAAGTCTCGTTAGCAGATGCTAAAACTGAGAATCCCCCTTCTGCTAATATTTCGTGTTTAGAAGAAAGGCGAACACTTCTCGACCAATGAAATGTTTCTCTTTGTAGTATAGTATCCGAACTCAAAGTACCAATTGTTTGTATGTGTCGAAATGCCTCCCAGTGACTCAGCCGTAAGTTTGAGGGCTTATAACGCTAAAATAAAACGGTTTCGTCACTCATGGTGAGCAGATAGCTCACTGTGTAGCTATATGTTTAACTACAAACAAACGTGTTGAAATGTTGATGACGTAATACTTCAAGTTTTTCGTTACTTTTGCTCTTTCATTCATGTAATCTAAAAATAACAAAATTAAAACCACGTGCTATGACTAAACAACAAAATGGCGTCATTCACTCCAGTATCGTTAACCCTAATTTTTAACCATCATAATTTATTCTTATCTTTTTTTGCTTACCGCTAGACTATACACATCGTACGTCACAGCAAATGTACGCCAGAAACTACCCAAACCCAGGATAGTTGAAAAATTAAAGAAAATAATTTAGATGCCCCCCCCAATTGGCTCAGCGATATGACTGCGGTCTTCGAGCACTAAAAATCTGGTTTCGACACCCGTGGTGGGCAGAACAATGATAGCCCATTGTGTAGCTTTAAGCTTAACTACAAACAAAAATAATTTAGATAACATTAACTTTATTTGTGTGTTTGTAATTAAGCACAAAGCTACACAATGGGCTATCATTGTTCTGCCCACCACGGGTG